>NC_055996.1:121335588-121626862 GCF_018446385.1 Zingiber officinale
GCCTCACAGCCTGGTCAGTAGAAGGCGGGTCGTTACATCTCATACCAATGAAAATATCTTTATCTTATAAATCTATGATCTTTCCCATGTATTTTTAATGTGAGACTTTATTTACAACCTTGCAACCCAACAATCCCCCCCCTCCCTCAAATGAAGGATCATAGGTTTCACATGTCCAATCCTCGACCCACCACGTCTTCCTGCCCCTCGATCCACCCAACCTACTAGGACTTCCTTACCTAGCCGTAACTCGGACTTCGTGCCTGGTGTCTAGTCCTCTTGATTCAGACATGGGAGCCCTCACTTTCCTTTAGACTATAGCTCTTGTGTAAAGTTAGCGGTTAGACCTTCTAGCAGTTCGGGCTCTAATACCAATTCTATGACCAAAAGAAATTTAGATATATCTACAATGACATGATATTGTCCACTTTGGACCTAAGTCCTCATGATTTTATTTTTAGGTTCTACCCAAAAGTCCTCATACCAATAAAGATATCTTTCTCTTATAAATATATGATCTTTCCCATATATTTTCAATATGGAATTTTATTTGCAACCTTACAACCCAACACTTCCCACTTTCTCTCATATGAGTGAAGATAAAACCTCTGGCAATCCGTTACTTGCTTATCCATTCATCGATCGCCATGTGTCTAGAGAAACGAATCAAGGGAACCATATCTGATATCCACTACTTGTTTATCCACTTAATGATTGTAGTGTATTCACAACTAGAAGCTTTGAAGACCTCGCTGCTCGGCAGAGCTCAACTAATTGATCAGGAGAACATGAGCATATTGCTCGGAGATACTTAGTGATGTTGATTGGCATAACATAAGTATATTGTTTGGTGGAACTTTGGTCATATTGTTCAAGAAAATAGACTAAGAACATTATATCTTCGTGTGTACTGTAAAGTATTGTATCAGTGTTGTTACTGTAGCACCTGAAATTGAGATTGCTCGGGGGATAAGGTTGATTTTCTTGCATACTGTAGTGTAAAAATATTATAGAAGAGCTACTGTAGCAACCAAGCAATATATTGTTTGGAAGAATAATCTAATAGTTTTAGAATACTGTAGCAGTGGTACTATAGCAGCTAAGCAATATATTATTCGAAAGAATAATATGATGGTTTGGAATAGTATAGCAATATTATTGTATCAAGGTTACTATAGCAGCCAAGTAATATATTATCTGGGAGAATAATTTAATGGTTTAGAATACTGTAGTAGTGTCACTGTAGTAATGTTACTGTAGCAGCTGAGCAATGAAGTGCTCGGGAGAATAATCTTACTTTTAAAGGTATTGTAGCATGGGTACTATAGTAGTGTTAGTGTAGTAGGGTTTCTATAGAAGTCGAGCAATATATTGCATGTAAGAATAATCTAATGGCTTGGAATATTGTAACGATGTTACTGTAGCAGGGTTACTGTAGTAGAGAAACTGTAACACTCGAAAATAGATTGCTCGAGAGAATATTCTAGCGACTTAAGATGTTCAGGGATCCATTCGGGCACCATCAAATGCCCCTCCTTTAAATTGGATTGAAGAGCGAAGTTGAATGAAATCCGATTTAGTATGTGATCAAAGAGAATTATCTTGGGGATAAATTTGGATACCATCAAATGCCCCTCCTTCAAGTCAGACTAAAGAGCGAAATTGAATGAAGTTCTGTTAAGCATGTGATCAAAGAGAACTATCTTGAGGATAAATCTGAATACCATCAGTGATCAAAGAGAACTATCTTGGGGATAAATTTGAATATCATCAGATGTCTCTTCTTCAAGTCAAACTGAAAAGTGAAGTCCAATGAAGTCCAATTAAGAATGTTAGGTCAAATTGGATCAATCTTGAAGAGAACCCTAGATATTATCATGCACCAAGACTAAGGATATGGATTAATTAATATCCCAATAAGAGTAAAAACAATTCGTCTACATGTCACACTTGAAGCTTTTCTTTTGATAGAGAGAAATGTTTCCTCTCTATATAATGAAGATTTTTTTGAATGAATTAAATGTTATGTTCAATACCCAACAAAAGAATGAGATAAAGATGAAATAAGTAGGATAGCAAGATCAAACGGTAGCACTGTTACAGAGCATAAGAAGACCAAACTAAATCTGAAGTTTGCTAGTACTGATCAGGAATAATAAAAATACCAATAACAACATAAACCCAATTCGGGATAATAAGAAGAATATCATAAAAAAATTGGCAAACCAATCCCGACTGGGGATAATAACGAGAATAACATGAAGACCAGAAGGCTAATGTTCGAATTAGGGAGAGGAGTTTGATCCCTTTGTCATGAGGGTTGTAGCAATAGTGAAAAGGCCAAAAAAATCTAATCTCGCTCGAGGATAATAATAATAGTAAGGATACAAGAAGTCTAATAACATTCCAATCAAATTGGTAAGAATACCAAAGAAGCACTAAATGATCAGAAGTTCAATTGGTTCGAAGGTAACCGTAAGAATATCAAAGAGACTATAAATCCTATCTCTCATGAAGATATTACTAAACTGAATAATAAGACATAAAATTGATCCCACTGGGGGATATTATTGAGCTAAATAATGAGACGATTATAGAGTAACATAACCATGAAGCTGCTAAAAATTACTATAGCTCAAAGGTTGTGAGAAAGATTGTGCTTGAAGACTATGAGAGAAGATCATAGCACAAAGGTTATAATAGAAAATCATAGCCCATCGGTTGTCATAGAAATCGTATTCCAAAGATTGTCATAAGATACTGTAGCCCGGAGGTTGTGAGAGAATAGTACAATTCATGAACCTATTATGATGTAGGGGCTGTTATAGTTTGCCCGGCGGCGGAGAGTCCTATACTTAGCACATTGGCTATTATAAGTTGGATCGAAGGTAGTAATAGTTCATCTAGCTCATAGACTATTATAGTTGCTCGGAGGCAATATGAATATATCTAGCTCTTAGGCTGTTATAGTTTGCCTGGAGACTGTGAAACCCAAAGGCCGTTAGATAATATAGATATAGGTTGTTATAAGTTGGCCCAGAGGTAAAGTAATATATCCGGCTCTTAGGCCATTATATTTTGCTCAAAGGCAGTGAGAATATACCTAGCCTGTAGATTATTATATTTTACACGAAGGAGGCAAGTCCAATGAAAGTCCTATGCTTGGCACATTGGCTGTTATAATTGGCCCAGAGATACTAGTTTACCTAGCACCTATGTTGTTATAGTTTTCTCTGAGATTATATTATATATATTTATCCCATTAATGATGGTAACTTTTGAGAGTGTCATAATACCAATAGAGTGTGAGATTGCCCAGAATGTCATAAATAATGGGAGGTAATAAGAAGATCACCGAGAACACCAACGAAAATGATAATAGCTTTTGCTGCACCTGCTACATATCATCAAAAAGAATTCCAAATTTGTGCCATCTAGTAGTTTTATAATATTTTCAAAGCACATAATCCCTTATAACATAATCCAAAAGAATAGATTGGTGATAAAATAATTATACCAAATATGTCATCAAACTAAGCATAAGCAGGAAAAAATAATTCATCCATTAAATGTATAAACTATAGGTGATATTGTTATTGAATTAGGGAAAAAGAATGGAATATAAAAGATAGCAATAAGTGATAGGAGGTTTATCTTGCTCGTGAAAACTCTTTGAAATTTCCAACAAAAGCTCTAAGTTATTTAATGCTAACAAATTCTGACCAATAATGTGCTCCAGAGCAGGTCCCACACTTACATGCATGGAATGCTCGGCACCTTGATTATGGTGTTCGGTAAGGATTGGAAACAATTGAAGCTTCTGAACTCGCCCTTACTTTGGATTGATCAAGTCCCACTTTTGAAAATGGTTTCATAAGGTGGATTCTACTATTGCAAACTGTGCTCAGCGGGGTGCTTGAAACTCATCCATGAAAAGATAGCTCTCATAAATTATAAACAAAGCATTAATTTATTAAATAACTTGAGCAACCGCATCTCTCAACCAAAATTATTCCCAGTCAAAGCGAAGTTTTCTAGCCCTGTCCATGTCAGTTCCATACTATATACTACATCAATTGGAAGAAAGTTCCACAGAAAATAATGAACATTTAATTACTATATTAACCAAATGAGGTATAGATATATCCAATAAATAAATAAATCATCAAGTGATATATGAACTCAATAGCTTAGTAAAAGAATGTGATAAGGAGACATAGAGGCTTATCTTACCAGTGAAAATTTATTTGAAATTATCAATAAAAGCCTATTAGGTGAATTAAGCCACATTGAGCTTCTCAAGAGTTTTAGAATGATGGCGATAAATTATAACATTAGATGATAGGTCCTTGACTAATGAAAATCCCACAAGCTGACAACATTCCAAAAAGCTCATGCAATTCAGCTAACATTTGTCTTGCAAACTCCTTATCATTAAATTGACAATGGATGATAATAAGAAAAAGAGAATATAATAGAGTTATAAATGCAGATTAGAAGTTAGATCAGAATCAAAAGGTTGAAAACTAAAATCTAACTGAACATGGTGTTTCTAATTGGGGTTCCGACACTTACAAGTATTGATTTTTTGAACCGACAGACTATTGAGGTGAATACTCTGATGGAGCCTATCTGAATAATGTTTGGTTCAAACTTGCATCGAAGAGCATAAAGATGGTGGACAGAGAGATAAGTGGAGGCTCGAGGAGCAAAAGGGTGGTGGCTCGTGACCTTGAAAAATAAAATGGTTGATGAGGAAAGGGAAGATGGCAAGAGAAGGTTATGGAGAAGCTGTAGAAATTCTAAATGCATGAAAGAGGAATTAATTAAAGCGGTTAAAAATTTACAGTGATCTCCCGCAGATCCGCAATCGGCAGTGGTGAAAAATTCGCTATCGGAAGAGCGATCACAAGATCGGAAAGCCCTCCGCAATTCCACAAACCAAATCCCACTGTCTTGGATATTTACCTCTTACTCTCGTCTCCAACATACCCTGATTATCCTCCTTGATCCTTGGACGCATCCCCTTTATATAGGGAAATAAACCAGGGGCATAATTGACCTTTTCCATTATGAGTAGTGGGGAGCATGGGTCATGTTCCCATATCCCCACTCTCCCCATTTCTAACATCTCCCACTCGTCCAAGGTAAGTCACTAAGATTAGTTCATTCAGGTAAGACACAAAGACTTAATCAGTCACACAGACTATTAGAGAGTTTGGTCACATAGACCATATGAGAATATTCAATCCATACTTAGAGAAAATGGTTTGTGTGACAGCAAGCACACTGAGCGATAGTTGCTAAGAAGATTGTTACACCTTGACTTAGCCGCTCGTTGAGCAATCAATGCTAATAAAGTTGTTACACTTTGCTTAGCTGCTCAAATAAATTAGAGACACACTCTTCATAGCACTTAGCCACTTTCCTGGTGGCACATAGCCTTCATCCAGGATCCATCCAATCTTCAAGTAGCACACAACCATTATCTTGAAAATATCTATGTCTTGTTATTTACCCAGATTAAATAATTTTCATTTACATTGATATGAACATCTCTAATCCCTTATAATGACCATTGTGTCAAGAGCATGTTCCATATCCTATATTCACATTCATTTCCGTACATAACAGAAATGGGTCGACCAGTGAATAATAACAAAAGATGTAAATATATTTAATCTTCCTTTTTAGCTAGAATCAATTCATTTTAATCAGTCGCTTTCCTAGTTATGCTCCATAGACGAATCATCCATAGTCATAGGATACACACTCAAGTAGCAGACACTGATTAAAACTTTAAGTAAACAGCTAAATAATCACTAAGGCAAAATTTGAGATTAACATATAATCTCAAAGGTCTCACATAGTAGAGAAACAGGGATTCATTCTCCTACTACCTTTATTGTCGCAATAGCACATGCGGTATGAATCACATGCTACGATGTTATTCTCTTTACTAAAAAGATGATCGCATGTTGTCTTCAAATTTAACATCGTACAGATTTTGATCTAGACATGCTTAACGTCTAATCCGAAATTCAACATATGAATTCTAATCTGGCCTTCAACAGGTTCAGTAAATGGTGGGTTCATTTACTTAGATCATTATTTACACATAAATAATCTCATCTTGACACAATTATCAAGGCGACCTCAACTTATGAATCTGTCTCTAATTTCATATTTTCAGCTACGTAAGCTGTTTCATAAGTAACGGTCTTACCCCTATTTGTACTTAACAAACAGAGATGATTGTCCATGTGAGTGGATCAATCTCCACCTGCCAACATGCTCACCGAGATCTTACTTGAATGTAACAAATACAACATATACACTGAAGAAATTATGACAAATTACACAATCATGACACAAAGTCTGATTGTTATTTCAATATTGTTACATTCTACGAAGTCCCAAAGACTTTACATGTTCTTTAAATGACTCTTTAGTCATTGGCTTAGTAAAAGGATCTGCAAGCATAACACTTGTAGGGACATACTCAAGGATGACTTTTCTTTTAGCCACAATATCCCTTACAAAATTATATTTAATTTCTATATGCTTGTCTTTGCTATGATATTTAGGATCCTTGGAAAAAGCTATTACAACTTAACTGTCACAGTAGACAGTTACTGGACTCCCACTATCCTCAACAATTTCCAGATGCTTCAGAAACCTTCTTAACCAGACTGCTTCTTGCACAGCCGCTGAACATGCCACATATTCAGCTTCCATAGTCGACAAAACTACACAAACTTGTTTCTTGCTGTTCCAGGAGTTGGCGCCACCATTTAACAAGAATGCATAGCCTGATGTGGATTTTCTATCATCCAGGTCTCCAGCCCAATCTGCATCTAAATAACCTTTCAGACTCATATCTGATCCTTGAAAACAAAGACAATAATCTGTTGTCGCCTTCAGATATCTGAATATCCTTTTTACTGCCTTCCAGTGTCTCGGTCCTGGGTTTGACTAGAAGAGACTGACCAAGCCCACAACATAGCTGATATCGGGACGTGTACACAACATAGTGTACATCAAACTACCAATAGCACTGGCATATGATTTTTTATTCATCTCAGCTATTTCCTCTAGAGTTTTAGGACACATACTCTTGCTCAACACAGTACCTTTCACAATAGGTGTATGTTCTATGTTGCAATTAGATATGCTGAAATGATGTAACATCTTATTTATATAAGACTCTTGTGACAAACCCAAAAGTCTTTTAGAACGATCTCTTATGATCTTCACCCCTAAGATGTATTCAGCTTCTCCCATATCTGTTGTATCAAATTGTGATGACAGTCACTCCTTGACTTTATTCACATATCCTATGTTATTTCCAGCTATCAGCATATCATCAACATATAATGATAAAATGACATACTTTTCTTTTTCTCTTTTTAGGAAGACACAATGATCCTCATTAATCATCTCAAAACCATAAGATAAAACGACTTCGTTAAATCTTATGTTCAATTGTCTTGACACTTGCTTTACCCCATATATAGACTTTCTAAGTCTACATACTTTCTGCTCTTGGCCTTCAGCAATGAAACATTCTGGTTGAACCATATAGATTTTTTCGTCAAGATCACCATTAAGGAAAGCAGTTTTTACATCTATTTGATGTAATTCCAAGTCATAATGTGCCACAAAGGCCCAAATAACTCTTATTGATACAAATTTCACTACAGGAGAAAATGTCTCTTCAAAGTTAATACCCTCCATTTGGGTATATCCTTTTGCAACTAAACGAGCTTTGTATCTATTAATCGATCCATCTGCTTTCCTCTTTATTTTGAGAATCCACTTATTCCCAATAGCCCTTCAGCCCGGAGGAAGATCGACTAAGTCCCAAACATGATTTTGAATCATGGAGTCCATCTCTTCAACCATTGCAGCTTTCCATTTTTATCTAACTCTACATCTCAATGCTTCCTCAATGGATTGAGGTTCGTCGTCGTCAATTGGAAGTGTAACCAATGTCTCATTCTCAATATCAAACCTCTTCTTAGGTTTAATCTTACGAACACTTCTCCGTAAGTAGGGCTGTTGAGAAGTCAACTTATGACTCGACATATCACTCCCACTCGGTTGACTAGACTCATGTATCACTTTTGACACCTCTCTTGCTGATAATATCTCATCCTCCTCAAATAGAGGAACATTTTTATCAACATCACCTCTGATTGGGAACTCTGTTTCGAGAAAAGTCGCATCTCTCGAGTCTATTTCGGAGATGGTTCTATCTAGTTGCTCACCTATGAAAACATAACCTTTGGAGGTCTCATGATATCTTATAAAGATACATTTCTTACCTCTAGGCCCTAGTTTTCTATACTTGTGAGAACTATCATGAACATAAGCAACTGCCCCCCAGGGTCTCAGATTACTCAAATCTGGTTTTCTTCCTGTCCAACGTTCATATGGGGTAGATGAAACTGACTTTGAAGGCACTTTGTTAAGTATATAGACTATAGTTAATAATGCATCTCCCCAATAGGAGATTGGCAAATTAGCTTGCGCCATCATAGACCTAACCATTTCAAGAAGAGTCCTATTTCTTCTTTCAGCTATCCCATTTTGTTGTGGAGTTCCAGGGATTGTCAGCTGTCTAATAATCCCTCTATTATTACATATTGTCTTGAACATATCAGACAAATACTCCCCTCCACGGTCAGTGCGTAAAGTCTTAACTTTACGTTCCGTTTGATTCTCAACTTCGTTCATATAACGAATGAAGCAATCTAATGCTTCAGATTTGTGAGAAATCAAATACACATGACCGAACCTAGAGAAATCATCAATAAATGTAATGAAATAGGAAGCTCCATGTCTAGCATTCACATTCATTGGACCACAAATATCTGAATGAATTAACTGCAATGTTGATTCAGATCTAATAGCCTTACCAAATGGTTTCCTAGTTGCTTTTCCAGTAAGACAATGCTCACATATAGACAATTGAATCTTAGCCCGAGTGCCTAATAGACCCTCTCTAGCTAACCGATTCAAACGCTCTTGTCCTATGTGTCCTAATCTAGCATACCAAACCTCATCAGTTATATCTGCATCACTAGTTAAAGCAATGTTTGAAAAACAACCATCAATAGCATAATTAACATCTGGTTCTACATCAAGAACCATAAAATCATTTGTTAAAAAACCATATCCGATTGACACTGAGTCAATCTTAAGTTCAACAGACCGACTGTAAAAATTAATACAATACCCTAAATCAAGAAGACACGTAACGGAAACAAGATTCCGTCGAATTTCAGAAGCATACAGGACATCGTGTAGAAACAAAACTCTACCACCACGGAGGTTGAGTTTGCAAGTGTCGATTCCTTTGACTTCAAATCTTGCATTGTTTCCCACATAGATCCACTTGTTGCCAGCTGGTACCCAACGGTACTCAACAAATGTAACTTGTTCCCGATCTACATGGTTGGTTGCTCCCGAATCTATAATCCACAAAGGATAAGAATCAGCTAACAACACTGAACTAGCAACAAAAAGCTTTTGAAAAGAAAACACACTTGGATTTACCTTTTTTGGCTCAGTGCACTCCCGAGCAAAGTGGCCCTTTTTGCCACAGTTAAAACAAATCAACTTGTTTTTAGGTTTCTTTCCAGTCTTCTTGACTATCTTCTTGATTGGGCCCTGTCCCACAACGACAGCTTCCTTCTTCTTTCCCTTCCCTTTCTTGAACCATTTTTTCTTAGATCCATATGATCCTGCAGAACCTACAGCCACATAGGCTTGTCCAGAAATTCTTGCAGATTCAACTCTCTCCGCCTCCAATTCTGCATGGCATGAGACGTCAGTGAAAGTCTTGATACTCTCACTGTGAGTTAGGGTCTGCTTCATGGTCTCCCAAGAATCTAGAAGTGAACGAATAACTGCTTGAACCTGTTGTTCATTAGTCAACTCATGACCAGCAATTTTAAGCTCCCGAATCATGTTCGACATCTCCCTGAGGTGTTGAACCATTGACACATTCGGACGCTTTTTGTAGTTGTCAAATTTAATTGTCAGCTGTCGAAGCTTGCTCAGACTTACTCCATTGTATTTTTCTTTAAGGGCTACCCAAACTGCATGAGCCGTAAGATATGACTCATACTCAAAAGCTAAGTCGTCTACCATTGAACTAATCAATATACCATTTGCAGTGGAGTCCTTTTTCTTCCATGCCTTATAGGCATCAAGATCTCGTCTGTGTTGTGTAGTGGGACCATCTACAGGTATTTCCATAACCTGATTTACAGTCTCTAGAACTTCTTGTTCCTCAAGTACATATTGTATCCTAAGGTGCCAGATCTTGTAGTTATCCCCATTAAGTTTTTCACCTTTGTTGAGTTCAGCTATTATGTTTTTGGTTGCCATAATCTATCATAAATAAACACATTATTTAGTATTCATTGTATATCATATGTATGTAATTTATGATTGACTTAATATTACTTTGAGTTGGTTTACAAAATCAAGTGACAACTATGTTTTCACTCATCATCCGTATGACCAATCAAATTAATATTAATCAATTCTATTACATACGTCCCAACAAATGAACTAATCATTTATAATATCATGAATTCTTTAATTAAATGAACTAATCATTTAATATATCATGTTTTTTTAATTAAATGAACTAATCATTTAATACATCATGAACTAATCATGCATCATGTCAAGCAAACAGCATAAATAAATGAACATATCATTAATATAAAATTATGTTGCATATTGTTAACATATAACTAACTGACATGAATGAAATGGACTAACTATTGTTCATACAAAACGACAATAAAAATAACAGAACTCTAATAAACTAGATAGGCAACTACCACTCTCATTAGGACAGACACTAGTGCAGTGGCAAAAATAATCCCTCTCAACTTGGACTCATTTGGGGTAATCCCAGGCAGGACAGCTTCAAGATTTTCAATTGGATCCACAATTGGATCCTCTTCTGGTTCCTCCTCGATCATTTCCGAGTCCTCTTCGAACTCTTTCGGATCCTCTTCAGTCATATGATGAAGCAACTCCTCACATAATACAGAATATGTGACGCGTCCTTGATGACGCCCCAAATATAGTCTGCTATCGTCGTAGGATTTTCTGGCAATGATTGCATCAAAGCCCAAATCCTATAACTGTCCAGGACTGGAAACTCTTCTCGCTCAAGTTTCCAAAACAGATCATCAAGCCGTCCAATGTGTCTGTCGACTCCATAAGCAGAGTTGTACTCTATCTCCTGAATCTCCTCCCTGAGCTGATTTCATCGCACTTCGCGATGAGTCAATGTGGTAATCGTCCGTGCTATCTGAAAAATTGAAAATAAATAAGTCAGTACAAAACCGACTAACCAGTACAAAATCGGCTTATTTCAATTTATACAGGCATAGTACCAACATAATAAATCAAGAAAAACAAATCTTCTCGATTTTCAGGAGTTAAGTCGACAATTAGAACTAATCTAATTGATCAGACCCATCGGATCGGTTGATTAGGGATCCAGATCCTAAGCTTGGTCCATTGCCCTTAATTAGAACTAATCTAATTGGACAGGGATTTTATGCCTATATTCTGTTACTTTTTCTTTAGGTTCATTCTACCAATTTCAGGCTTATTGATCAAACTCAGGTCCGTTTGATCAAACCAATGACCATTGGTTTAAGTCCGACCAATTAGAACAAATCTAATTATTTTGATCAAATCTGACCTAATAGAACAAATCTGGTCATTTGATCATATTTGGTCCAAGTCCAATTAATTAACCCAAATTGATTTCGGGTTTGGATCAAATTGGTTCGATAAAACCAACTAATGATTTAAACCTGAACCGGATCTAAGTGGACCAAAATTACTCTTGATCATTTATCATTAATGATGAAATTAATTGAACTCAATTTTCAATTAATTAACGAGCGAACAAAATTAATGCTACAATAGACATTATTTGGCAAAAGATATATTTTAATTAAAAAACATAAATATATTATGTTTCTTAATTGTAAATGCATGCAGATTTATAATGAAACGTTACTATTTTTTTTAAATGTATTTTATTCTTCACAGCATGCATTAAACGGATAAAAATTCAGTTTATACCGTGAACTCTAAAAATTATCTTCTGCAACTCCACGTTCTATACCGCCTCCGCTCGTTTCTTCGCCACGAACACACGCTGCACACCATCTCACAGCGACGAACGCTGGTTGCCACACACTGCCTCCCCTTTTGTGCAGAAATTGCAAGAGGCAGCCTTGAGTACGCCGCCGGCCAACACATAGAGACAAACTCCATGAGTATTCATTCGAGGCCTTATAACAGCCGTTGATTACGGCTACTTTTGATGCCAGCGACTGTGGCAGATTGCAACATGGACGCAATCTTGCTCGGCTACGGCAAAAACTAGACGGAGACCGACTCCGTTCAGGGCAGCGATTATTATCGCTGATCACGACTTAGTCGTGATTTCGCCCAGCAAAAACGAATAGAACCAAGTCATAATTTTGATTCAACGAAGAGGTAAGGTTTTAGGATTTATCATGCATTTAGAACGAACTACGCGCTCTGATACCAATGTAGAAATTCTAAATGCATGAAAGAGGAATTAATTAAAGCGGTTAAAAACTTACAGCGATCTCTCGCAGATCCGCAATCGGCAGTGGCGAAAAACTCGCTGTCGGAAGAGCGATCACAAGATCGGAAAACCCTCCGCAATTCCACAAACCAAATCTCACTTCCTTGGATTTTCACCTCTTACTCTCCTCTCCAACACACCCTGATTATCCTCCTTGATCCTTGGATGCATCCCCTTTATATAGGGAAATAAACCAAGAGCATAATGGACCTTTTTTATTATAAATAGTGGAGAACATAAATCATGTTCTCATATCTCCCCTCTCCCCATTTCTAACATAAACACAATTTTTCAAGGCAAAAATAATGGATGAAGGTGGAAGGGAAGTTAGTGTTCCTTTCTTCAATCCTCGTATCTCGACTTCTATATCGGTGTTCGGCACCGCCCAAGGAAATGGATGTTGGTGCAGTGAGCACCAGATGATCGAACCTGAGTTTTGATTATGGCAAAGGGCTCAAAGTTAAGTGGTGGTGTTATCTAACAAAGTTCATGGAGCTTGCAGGAAAGTCCTAAGTGATACTTAGGCAAAAGTCCTAACTACGGTTAGGCAGGTGAAAACCCTAGGGGGTGGTAACCCTAGGTGGAGAAAAGTCCTAACTGCGGTTAGGCAAGGTGAAAACCCTAGGGGGTGGTAACCCTAGGTCATAGGGGGTGGTAACCCTATGCGGAAAGTCTTGGCAGGTCGAGGGCTTCAGGCAAAAGTCCTAGGGGGTGGTAACCCTAGGTGGAAAGTCCTGGTGTCACGAACCAGGTGAAAGACTGGACTAGCCGGGAAGCGGATGTCCAGCAGAAAGTCCGGGAGCCTCGAGTGCCGAGCAAAAGTCCAGTCGATCTGGAGGATCGAACTGGCATCAGGTAATCTCTCCTGAGGGGAGTAGGTGAGGACGCGTTCCCCGTAGAGGGAACAGTAGGCGTCGGGTCGACCTAGGGTTTTCAGGTCGGAAATCCGAAGTCAGACCCGGACAGTCCGGAGACTGTCATAATATTCTTTATCATCTTCATATTTATTATTGTTTTGTGCTAACTTTGTGCTGCAGGGTATTTTTGGGATTAACATATCTTGCAGGGGCAAAAGTGCACAATTACTCTCGAATGAACAGTGTCCGAGGCGCCTCCATGGGGCTTGGAGGCGCCTCGGGTGCAAAACATAAGCTGGCTGCGAAGCAAGCTTCAAGGCGCCTTGGATAGGCTTAAGGCGCCTTGAACAAGTTGATGAAGGCGCCTTGGAGAGGTTGGAAGCGCCTTGAACATGATAGAATTCGACCAGGTCGGTTCTGATCCACGCGGGTGATGCGGCCAGCCTGGAGGCGCCTTGGAGGGGTTTAAGGCGCCTTGAACACTGTTTATAAAGGGGATTCGACCAGCAGCTAAGATATAGAACATCCAAGTCTTCCTTCTGCATTTAGCTGCTAACGAACTCGTCCCGAAGTGCTGCAACTCGACACCGACAACCCGAAGCTTCAATTTAGTATTTTCCATTGTCGGTATAAGATTATTTACTGCATTACTTGTAATTCATCTTTGTATACTTTCGAACTTATAGTTGTTGCCCACCGAAAGCGATCAAGGATCGCGGGCCTTCGAGTAGGAGTCGCCTTAGGCTCCGAACGAAGTAAGTCCTTCGTGTCTGTGTCTCTTTTAATTTCCGCTGCATTAACTCTTACGTTTTACGATTCCGATAATCGAACGATTTTAGCCACGAGTGCTATTCACCCCCCCTCTAGCACGATCTCGATCCAACAATGGATGCTCAGGATAGTCTTTATATTTGTCTTAGAAGGATTGGGTTCCATCATTGGGAAAAGTTACACAAAGCGAGTTATAACGCTATTGATTGAGCGGCTAGTCCCGTCTTTGATGATGGTGTTCAACATTATTACAAGAAATGGGTGTTGGGCATCACTATATGAGGGAGTGAATCTCATGGGTCCCACCACTGAAAATAGTACTCGGTCATTTGTTAATGGTTGTTAAGTTTGGGGCATGTAAAGAATGGATGGGAGGAGTGGATCCTACTCATTGATAAAGGATTTAATAGGCTTGTTAAAAATGAGAAAAGTAGGGAGGGTTCGGGCTATATTTGATCAATCCTAGAATCCACCCTGTTAGAAAAAATGAACTCAAACTTGCCCCACCTAGTTTTTCAACCCGTCTAATCCTGGCCCCACTCAAAACCTGATAAGTCCATACCGGGTTAGATCCGCCAACCCGCTAAGTTTTAAAAAAAAAATACAATTCAATAATAAGTTATTATTTATATTATATATTATATAATATAAATATAAAACATTATTATTATTATTATTATTATTATTATTATTATTATTATACAAGGTGGGTTCATTGAAACCCGTAACCAACCTCAAACCCACTTTTAAATTCAGTCAACAGGTTTAAACTCACCCCGTAATTCATTTGACCAGGTTTAAACTCGTGTGGGTTCATTGAAACCCATAACCTGGCCCAAACTCACTTTTAAATCCAGTCAACAGGTTTAAACCCACCCTGTAATCCATTTGATCGGGTTTAAACTCGCCCCGAACGGAGCAGGTTTAATACAGGGTTGGGTTTAAATCCACACCATTGCTA
Organism: Zingiber officinale; assembly: GCF_018446385.1. Lineage (NCBI taxonomy): Eukaryota > Viridiplantae > Streptophyta > Magnoliopsida > Zingiberales > Zingiberaceae > Zingiber > Zingiber officinale. The sequence continues at coordinate 121,350,842 of NC_055996.1, forward strand.
TCCCTAAGAAAGAGAAAGAGAAATAGAAATTTACGTGAAGATGAGATGGGGTTCTCTCTCCCTTTCTTGATCCATTCGTCAGTCTATCAACCAGTCTAAGGTAGTAGGATTTGATTATGCTACATTCAGTATCCACGTTATCCTTTCCTATTTCAAGACAAAAATGCTTTGAAAGGAAAAAGAATTTTGTGATACTAGATTTAGATGAAAGATGAGAATTGAAATGAAGAAGCAGATGCGATAGTGGTGATGGAGAAAGGGATGATGATCTATCTCCAACAGGCTACGAATCTAATGGAGGAATTAGCCGAAGTGGTTCAGAAGGTGCTGCCACAAAGGAGCGTTTGTCATCGCTGACCACTTAGATAAATACTCACAAGGAGAAATCAAACAGAATCGAGAAACATATTGATCAAAAATATAAAAGAGGGAATAAATTACCTTTAGAAGTCGGCAAATCTCCATACCATTGGTGGATTAAATTTTTTGAAATTTTACGTGATGAGATATTCCAGATTTGAGGATGCTTTGGTTAGATGATTTAGGAGGACTATCAAAGAGGAAATCGAGTAGTTCCTTGCCTTTAACCTTTGCATCTCCACCTCAACATCATCTTTCTCTCGTTCACATTCTGTAAAGACAGCCGGAGAAATCATCATGACTTTGTATAAGATTTTCCCATAGGTAGCACGATTTTGATGGTCTCTTTTTCTTATTGTTCGGGCTACTCTTCTCCAAAACGTGAGATCAGTTTCCCACCTGGTAGGATCTAAGCATCCTGAGATGTAACACAGATTAAAGCTTGGGCAGATTGCCAGCACATTCCCTCCAATGCTCAAGTCAGTCATCAATCAAAGAAGGAAGAAGAAGAATATAACTAAAGAAGAAGATTAAAAAGAAAGGTAATGGAAAGGAGTCACCTCCGCTTGCGAGAAGAAGAAAACCAACTTACTTGTACGTTACCTTTTCTAGTACTTATATAGTTATCCAAAAGGCATCTCCACTTCAGATCCTTCACGTTCTTCCCACTTTCTCTCATATGAATGAAGATATAACCTCTGACAATCCGTTACTCACTTATCCATTCATCGATTGCCATGTGTCTAGAGAAATAAATCAAGGGAACCATATCTGATATCCACTACCCGTCTATCCACTTAATGATTGCCACATATTCACAACTAGAAGCTTCGAAGACCTCGCTGCTCAACAAAGCTCAACTAATTGTTCAGGAGAACATCAGTATATAGCTCAGAGACACTTAGAGATGTTGCTCGGTAAAACATAAATATATTGCTCGGTGGAACTTTGGTCATATTGTTAAGGAGAATAGACAGATTTCGAGAACATTATATCTTCGTGTGTACTAGAGTACGGTATCAGTGTTGTTACTATATCACCCGAGATTGGAATTGCTCTGGGAGATGAGGCTGATTTTCCAGCGTGCTATAGCGTAATAATATTGTAGCAGAGCTACTGTAGCAGTGTTACTTTAACGGTCGAGCAGTATACTATTTAGAAGAATAATCTAATGGTTTTGGAATATTATAACACGGTACTATAGCAGTCGAGCAATATATTGTTCGAAAGAATAATATGATGGTTTAGAATACTGTAGCAACCGAGCAATATATTATCTAGGAGAATAATTTGATGTTTTAGAATATTGTAGCAATGTCACTATATTGGTGCAGTTGGTATTAATGATCAAACCTAAGTTTTGATGAATGACAAATAGATTAAAGTTAGATGTGTTGTGATCTAACCTTTCTACCAAATGAGCAGGACTTGACTGGTCTGATACTAAGTTGAAATCTAGCTAGGTTTGGAGAATCTGATAGTTGATGTACAAGTCCAAATAGGTCAAGAAGTGACCTAATATCTGACGGGAAGTCTGGATGGATCCGCGGGACCTAATAGCTGGTCGAAGTCTAGTTGGGTCTACAGACTTGACAACTAGCGGGAAGACCTGATGGATCATAAGAGAGTTAAGCGATTTTGCGTGGTAAGTAAGGTAAGAGTTCTAGTGAGGATTAGTCTCAATTAGGGACCGTAGACGCAGGTCCAGTTTATGTCTATTTTGGATCTTTAAATTGACACCTTGACTATATCCTAGTCTTAGACAAACAAGGTCTAATTAATATGATTTTTTATTATTGTGCTAACTTAAGTCTATGATAAGGCTTCATGGTGTGGAGACACCCTAGAAGCGTTGGAGGCACCTCCGAAGCGCATTGAAGGCACCTCAGAGTGCTTGGAGACACCTTTGAGTAGATGAAAGTCATAGTAAGTGGAACTTATCATGGCCGAGGCTTTTGGGTCAAACTTGCACTTGGAGGCACCCTGGACAAGGTTTGGAGGTGCCCTAAACAACCTTTAAAAGAAGGGTTTGGCCAAGCATTCTACACAACTCACTTATAAGTTCAATACACGACCCTTCTAGTTTTCGGCTGCTCCAACTTTGTCCTCCCGCTATGCTACGATGTTACTGCGCCTGATTACTGCTAAGAAGTTGTCCAATACCGAGCTCAATCCGATCATGTTCAAAGGTGTTGGATAACGAAAGTTTAATTCTGTACTTAATTAATGCATAAAGGAAAGTGTAGCATATTATACTTGTCCTAATTTTTCTACTGTCCTCATTTCTCTCTTCTGGTAGTTCTGGAAGAGGATTATAGTGGATTAACCATCGATATAGTCTGAGGGATAGTGGGTCTTGGAGTAGAAGTCGCCAAAGGCTTCGAACCAAGTAACCGATCGAGTTATTATTTCTTTTTATTTCTGTTTCTATCTTTTCCACTATGTACTCATTTTTGTAAAATAAAAAAAAAATAGAGTTTTTAAAACTACGTGATTTACCCCCCCCCCCCCCCCCCCCCTCCGACCCCTCTTTCACGTGCGCTATGATCCTACACACAGTAGTAATGTTACTATAGCAACTGAGCAATGGATTGCTTGGGAGAACAATCTGACTTGTAGAGTAAGCTACTATAACATGGGTAGTATAGCAGTGTTACTGTAGAAGCTGAGCAATATATTGCCTATAAGAATAATCTAATGGTTTGGAATACTATAGCAACATCACTGCAATAGAGGTACTGTAGTAGAGTTACTGTACCATCCGAGAATGGATTGCTCGGGAGAAGATTTTAGCGACTTGGGATGCTCGGGAATAAATCTAGACACTGTTAGAGGTCTCTCCTTCAAGTTGGACTAAAGAGCAAAGTCGAATGAAGTCTGATTAAGCGTGTGATCAAAGATACAAACTATGTTGGGGATAAATCCGGATACCATCAGATGCCCCTCTTTAATTGGATTGAAGAGCGAAGTCGAATGAAATCTGATTAAGTGTGTAATCAAATAGAACTATCTTGGGGATAAATCCGGATATCATCATATGCCCCTCCTTCAAATCGGCCTGAAGAGTGAAGTCAAATGAAGTCTGATTAAATATGTAATCAAAGAGAATTATCTTAGGGATAAATCCAAATACCATCAGTGATCAAAGAGAATTATTTTAGAAATAAATTCGGATACCATCATATATGTACGAGCCTGTGTGGATCAAAGGAGGAGGTTACTGCAACCTAGAGCTGTAATCAGACTACATCCGTCACCTCTGCAAGTTTATACGTGAAATCACGAACATAACCACCGCAACCCTTCTCAAGAAGATCAAGCAAATTCTAAAGCTCCCTAAAAATGCTACTGTGACTACCAGCACTGCCTCAATGACTACCTTCACCACAAACCGCTGCTGCCGAATCAAATTTGTGAAACTGAACTGCACAAACTGTTCGCACGGAGGATGCCTAACGGTGCAGTGTTCAAAGGGGTCTGCTAACTTGTGCAACTAGTGTTCTGGGAGAAACGCGTGTTAATTGTGGTCCGTTTACAGTTTGCCGAAACATCTAACGTCTCAAGGCTGTAATTGGTGATGAAGATATCGTTCGAGAATTGTGAGGATTTGATGCTAGTTTATATTCATCAGTTCCTTGAAACATGTTGTTGACATATGTTTGTTAGCTTTGCTAAAACCCTTGTTGAATTAATTTGCGTTTCAGTAAGATCGTTGCTGTTGGTGAATGTGTATTGTTCTATGGTTAACCTGAGATAGTCATCTGTCTTGTTGCTTGACTAAGGCCATATTCTTATCGAGGAGTGGAGGTTTGATTCCGAGTGCCACATCTGTAAAGTTCTACTATAGGCTCAAGCTCATCGATAGAACACTAGAGCTTGAAACCTTCAATTTTATCTCAGCTCAACTCCTTGAGCTTGAAGGTAGTTGAGCTGGTCCAGCTCATTAACGTCTGGTTTAATTGAAAGCGAAAGATAGAAGCTGGAAGAGGGAGCGGCAATTAGGCAAAAATGAATATCTGAGCCCCACTGCACTGAAATTGTTATCTATCAAGCGTCGCCTGTTGTCAGTGCTAGTCGCTAGCCATCATCAAATCATCCTACATCGCCAACAATCACAATCTATAATGTACCCTTTCTCTCCTCTCCCTCTTCTTTCTTTTCTTTATCTTTGACATCTCTTCCTCCAAGTGAACATAGCCTAAACTCAACCCATGATAGTGAAAGCCATCAAACATTGTACATTTGTTTGTTAAGCATGACTCAAGAAAATTTAAATAAATAATAATAAAAAAAAAGATAATCCAATGTACGAAACTCTCGTTATAGGAGATCCCGAAAAAAAATCTATTATACGCAATCTTACCCTACTTTCTTTACAAGAAACTATTTTCAAAATTCGAACCCGTGACTTTTTTATCATAAAATAACAATTTACCGTTGTACCCAGGCTCCCTTTCAAAATTTAAATTAATAATAACAAATCAAAACTTATTGCACTTTTGCAGCATCATTTATTCAAAATATAATGCTCTAAAAGTTGTTAAACAAATATTCTGCTCAGGTATCACTCTCATTTATAGTAAAAACAACAGTATTAAGAAGCACACTATTTTAATTACAAAAGTTGAAAAATATGCCAAAAATAAAATGATAAGCACAACAAATTTGCTCGTTTCATTTTGCAATTTAATTGTGTTCCAGGTAGAAAAGCATTGCTTCAACCGGTGCCGTCAAGTTGTCCCTGTGAAAGAAGGTGTGCCATATATTGCTGCAAAAAATAAAATAAAATGATATGACCGCGAGATGAAGTTGATCTATGATCAACCTTGTAAGTTGTCATCGTTACAAACTTAACCTAACTCGAAGTTGAAACTCAATTTAGTCAATTGTTTTAGAACCTGTGCTTTTCTAAATAGATGGATGAGGAATTCGAATACTGAGTAGTTTCAATGACTTACAGCGTGGTATGCATATGGATCTTTACCCTGACGGTCGAAATGTTTTGCCATGATGGAGAACTCAATCGGTCCCCACTCCTGTTCTTCAAAGCAATTACCCAGTGCTGCCTTATACAGCTGTTATTACATTGGAAGACAATCAGATACAAAAACAAGCTAAGAAATTTATGCATTTATAATCACACGTATCAGTATTGAACATGCCTCTCGATAGTCATGCAAATTACAAATCATAAGTCATTCTTTCGAGATTGTTATATCAACAATGAAAAGAAGCATGAAAATCAACAGATGTAGATTTTATTGGAGTGTGTAACTTTTCAACGGACGAGCAGATGCAAAACTTAATTGCTCTAAAGGATTATCCCTTTTTCTTTCTATTTCTAGATTAGTAAATAAGCATTTACATTTTAGCATGCTAAAGACAAGTTTGAGTCCTGAACTAATACTTAATTCAACAACAACATGTTTCAGAGATCCGCAGGTTAAGAAAGAAAATATTTATCAAAATCAATTTCTATCAAAACTGAATGATTATTTATGAATGATTATGTCATCAGATGTGTATGATTGAGTTGCACTAAGAGAATTAAAGATAGACGCAAAGGAAACAAACCTTTCCAGTGTCTGTTAATAGTTCAATGTCTGCCGGGTAAGCAGCATAGTACTGGTCGGCCATGGACATTCCAGCTCGTTTTCTACATAAGAATTATTTCACTTTTTTTTTTTGAAAAAAGAATATAAAAAGGATGGAAAATACTCTGGAAGTAAGAGAGGGAAGAGGAGAAAGAGTCTTACGTGTTGTTTGTGAAAGCATAACTGACGAGAGTAGCAAAGCAATAGAAGCATGTATACCCCGCCACTCTCCGAAACTTTTGAATCTTCAAGATCCCCTTGAATTGCTCATAGATGTCCATCCACTAAAATGGCAATGCGAGAAAACTTCAAAAAGGACTATTGTGTGTCTGCTAGTTAAGAAACTATTTTTTTTAAGACACAATTGATAGGTTTCTCAAACTCACAAAAAGTAATTAAACAACAAAAGTACAGTACAGTGCAGTCAATACTGATAAGGAGCTACAGCAAATAACAAGAATGATAAACCATATCTAAACTTTAGCTTAGTCAATTCTATAAGAATTTGGTAAGAAAATTTACACTTCTCAATTGCAATATAAGCACAAACCAAAGTTTAAATACAGTTTTTGAACTTCAAATGTACACATCTAGACCTCACTAAAAGCATGTCAAGAGCTAAAGATAAGAATAAGCAATTAAATTCTATGTCAGTCGATCCGGTTGTCACATTAAATCCTGCTTACATCTTTTAGTGGATAAAACTGCACAATAGAAATATGAGAAAAACTTCAAAGGTAGGATTATTGGATATTTTGAAGACATTAACTACTCCAAATATGATTCCCAATTGTTTTTCTAATCTACTTTTTACTGATGTGTTCTTCAGTTGATTACAACATATTCTCCAAACAAAAAAAAAACAAGTAAGAGATTATCATTTCTTCAAATCAACAAACTATTGCTCCTCTGATAAACTGCTGCAGAGAAAATTGCCAATTTGCGAGAAATCCTAACTTTATCAGCAGTTGAAAAAAAAAAGGAACAAAGTAGCAAAGAAAGCTGCAAGCAACTGAAGAATAAGAAGATAAAGGAGGATGCTAGAGAGGAGAGGAAACTCACCAACAGATCAAGGAAAACTCGAAAGAGAGTCCACCTGGAAGAATCCCCTACGGTTACTCAAGGGAAGGGTCGCCGTCGCCTAGCTTGCCGGAAGAGTCACAATGCTCCAGGGAAGAAGCTGCTGGTGCTCGAAGAGCAGCAGCTCGTGGGGTGAACACTTGATCAGGCCATACTAAGAGTCGAGGAAAACTTACCCTAAATGGCTAAAATTCTGATTTCATCTTCCCTCAAACGGCAGCAATTGTAGGAGCAAGAAATTCTATAAGTTTCAATAACTAAATAAATGTCCACTATTTTGAGTTGACTTGATGGAGACGTTCTCTGGAAGGTAGGACGTCTAAGCTTTAAATTGTAACCCAACTTATCACAAATTAATCAATTATATATCTCAAGAGATTTGCTTTCAGTTGTTAATTTGTAAAGATGAATCTGTCATAAGTTACTGAAAAGGAAAAGAAAACAAAAACTATTTACTTCCTCACACAAGATTTGACAAGATTAGCACGAGGGGTTTTTGTAGGGTCAATCTGGTGGTGACTCCTGCAAACCTAGGTCAGACAAATTCACTGCAGGGCTGCATGCTATTCTGGACCATCCGAATCCTAACCTAGTCCTCTTCTATGATTCCAAGAAGTCGCCTTTAGTACCCTTTATCCATGACCCAGCCACCTAGGAGGGAGGCGGGCATTAATAGCACCGCCTTTACCTGAGAAGGTGTTTTAGGCGAACTCACCTCCTTCCTCCATCACCACACCTAGAACTGTCGGCGCCACTGCCACTGCTACTGCTTCGCCACTGTGATGCGTCCAAATGCGTTGCCTAGGCTTGGCAACGAATCCGAACGCGTCTGGATGCATGGCGTGAGCCTAGATGTGTTGCCCCAGTCCGTTGGACTCGAAGGCATCACCCAAGCCTAGCAACAGGCTCGGAAGCAACGCCCGGCTGGGCAACGCATCCAAACACATCGTGTGGTCCCAGCAACTCGTCTGGACTCGTCGCGGGGTCCTGATTATGCGTCGCACTCATCACCCGGCTGAAATAGGGTATGCGGATAAGTGTAAGTTAGGATTTAATTAACTAACTTTATGTTAATATTGTAATTAACTTCTAGTTATGATTGGAATAACTTAAATAGATTTAATTAAAGTTTAATAAAATTATCCCATTAATTTAATTTATACAACAACCAAGCTTTATCCCACTAGGTGAGATCGGCTACTTAACTGAATATATATATGTAAAAATTTATAATTTTTATTTTAAATATTTAGATTAAATTTTTAATTTTTAATTTTAAATTTTTATTAAAAGTAAATATTATAAAGAATAATGATTATTTATAATATTATGTATAAAAAATAGTAAAAAAATCAACTACTTAAGTGGTGCCCGTGACTGATGCGGTAGGCGGCCACTGACCACCCCATCACCGCCTACCGTCATTTACAACACCAATATCCATCACCGCCCCATCCTCAATGAATCAACTAAGCGCTAGATATCCAGGATCAGTTGTAAACATCACCACCATGTCACTTCAAAAAACGCCATGGACACTAGCAATATATTAACCATCGTAGTCATTTGTAGGGCCTAGTTTCCTCAAGAACAAATGCCCCCAAAAACTAAGAGTTTAACAACAAAAAAGAAAAAGAAAAAGAAAAAGAAATTGATACCAAAAATCAAATAAAACGGATCTGATTCATGCTCAAATAAGTTCGAAGAGGAAGAACCAACCTGGACAAGTGGCAGCAAGATCTTATGGACTAGAATCGGCTGGATTCCCTCAAGAGAAGGGTGGAGAAATTAGTGGCTGAGCAAAGCTCTTCTCCAAGAACCCTAACTCAACTCACAAAATCCCCAACAAGTAGACAAAGACCTCGAAGACTACGTGCCAAGGCAGGAAGATTGCTTTCAGTGACCTTGAAGCGAAGGTTTCTTTCAGTGACCTGAAGCTCCAAGGAATAACAATGTAACTGTTATATTCAAAAATAAAAAACTAAGGAAAGGATGTAGTTGTAAAATTTAAAACTTTGTGGAACTTTTTGTAAAACTGTGATAAAAAATAACCGCATAGTTCTGTCTTCCTCCCTCTCCCATGATTTCGTTTTTCCTATCCGCCCTAGCCCCTTTTAATCTCCCAGAACCTAATCTTCCTTAAAACCCCACCTTTCTTCACGCCACAGCTACTGCCGCCCATGTTGCTGCAGCCACCGCTGCCGCTCACGCTGCTTCCGCCCACATTGCTTCTACCACCGCCCCTGTTTCCACCGCCACTACTGCCGCCGCCGCTTCCAGCACCACCGCTTCTGGCGCCGCTGCCGCCACTACTGCCGCCGCCGCTTCCGGCACCACCGCTTCTAGCGCCGCTGCCGCCACCGCTGCCATCGCTGTCGTTGTCGCTGCCAACCAGACGCTACTGCCACGACACAGTGTTGTAGCCTTGCCGAAAATTTTTCCAACAAAGCGAGAGAGCAATGAGCGCGATTAAATTCCTCGATCGATTTAGGTGGAGTTTTTTTTTTGCTTGATCCCTTTTATTACCTTTGTGCATGATTAAGCATACACCCTAAGGAGAAAATGATTTAGATTACTTGATTAGGAAGTAGATTAAAATTTCATTTTATATGCTTGGTTGCTGTTATAAATCAACTTAGTGCTTGATGATGAAAAATAGATAATAGTTCCATTGAGAATCAAATTAGATATTTATTAAGAGAATAAATAAGATAATTTTGATGTAGTTATCTAAAATCGAATAATATGAGAGAGCTTCGGCTTAGCGCTCGTAAGAAGTATGTACCCCTTATGTCATAGAACTTTGGTTCTTAAAAATATAAAATTATTTATACTAGATTAGTAATAAAATAACTCTCTATAAATATAGAGCATTTGCTCTATGTTTTAAAAAGGACTTTCAAGTCTTTTCTACGTGTTTATAGGCTTCGGCCAAATTGAGATGATTTTTTCTCACTGGGTGGATTGTAAGTCGTTCACCCTATTCTTATATAAGGTACATCACTAGATGGATTGTGGATCGTGTATCCTATTTTTATATGAGATCTTTTTCGAGTAGATTGTGGATCGTTCATCCTATATATATATATATATATGCAAACACATGTTATATATCGTATTGGGTGGATTGTGAATTGTTTACCCCATGTATATACGATATATCTCTTTCGAATGGATTGCGGGTCATAAACCTTATCTATGTATGTATAGGTGCATACATACGATAGATTTCACTACGAGTGGATTGTCATTCACTCTCATATACGATGGATCCCTCTCGGATGGGTTGTGGGTTACTCAGCTTTATTTTTATATTTATACATGATATGTTCGTATTAGGTGGATTGTGGGTTGTTTACCTTTACGACATATCCTTGATGGATGCATTGCATGTCGTTCACCCACTTAATAAATAGTATTGAGCATAGTTATCAAAAGCGCATGAAGCACTCGCTAAGCGCAATGAGGCGCAAGCCTTGTGCTTCCAAGACCTAGGAAGCGCACGAGGTCTCCAAAGCGCGTGCTTCGCTACGCTTCGTACAAAAGCGCAAGTGTTTGCTTTTGTACGAGGCGCAAAAACTTTTCTTTTTTTGTTTTTTTTTTTCATTTAAAGCGCTAAATCCCCTTTACATCTATTATTAAGTGAATTCTTCTATTTTTCGTCTACCTCTCATCTACAAAAGCATCTGCCCGATCATCGGTAGGAATTTATCTTTTCTGTTAATTTTTCTTATGTAATGCATTTTTTCAGCGTCTCAGAGGTGTCGAGGAAGGTGTCCGACACCACAGGAAGGCGCCACAGAAAGCGTCGCGGAACATGTCTGACGCCGCTGGAGGCATCGTGATGACCGTGGCATCACCGACAACAAATTTTTTTCACGAATTATGATTTAATTAATTCATACAACTCTCAACTTAAATGGGATAGTTCAGACTTTTATAAATCTTAATTAAATTATCCCAATAAAATTAAAAAAATATATATTTAAAATTAATTGTTTCTAATAAATTTTATTAATTCATTTACATATTGATTATTTTATATTTAAAATTTAAAATTTTTAATAAATATTATTACTTCACTTATATTCTAATATTTTATATTTAAAATTAAAAAATTTTAATAAATATTATTGAAATTAAAAAAATTTAATAAATTTTATTGATTCATATAAATTAGATTTATAGTCATCATTTTATGTTTAAAATTAAAATTTTTTAGTAAATTTTATTAATTCATATAAATCAGATAATTTTGTTTTATTGTTTTAATGTCTTATATTTTTTTATTTAATGATTACAGTAGTCTTAAGTTTTAATTATGTCAAATACAACAATTCCTATAAATCAAGCGATGAAACTCATGTTGTAGATTTGGAAAATGAAGATGAATATTTTTATATTTGATATTTTATCTATCACATTTTTAAAGACTTTTGATTTATTTTTAGCTTTTTGAATAATTTACAGCTTCATTAAATAATATTTTGTCTATAGTCATATGGAATTTTAAAGACATTTTCAAAGACTTTTAATAGATATAATAGTTCATTTGTTTATTATGTTTTTTTCGTAAAGTGTGCACTTCACTCAGTGCTTTGCGCTTTAAGCACCAAGACTCTTGAGCGCTTTTTTGCATCTTGCACTTTTGACAACTTTGGTATTGAGTTGTCGGATAAAGTAAGATTATAATGTGTAATGTTGGAAAATGAGAAATTAAGAAAAATTGATGAACTTAATTGAGAAGAGAATAAAAAATGAATAACATGGAAATATAAATTGTAATTTATGTCATTGTTCTGTTTAATTATATTTTCATGCACATCCCTCTTATCTCCACTTTACACTTTTGTGCTCACACTCTTTTTTCCTTTAACCTCTAGCTTTGTAGACTTGAGGCGATTTTTGAGATTTGGTCAATATTATGGACAATTCGCAAAGATGCTCAGCGATAGTTTAAAGACAATTTATGTAGTATCCATTCAGTTTATTTCTTTATTGCATAGTTAATTAGTTATGCATTTTGATATTTTCTATTTCATTATTTGCATGAGGTCAATTTGTTAGTCATGTCATAAGTATAGTAGTCATTGTTTTGGGACAAATATTTTGTTAACATTCTTCTAAATCATTTAATAAAATGTTGCATATTTATGTTTGTACAACTTGGTGTACCCTTTTCTAGGTATTATTTATGGTTTTTGATGAAGGGATGAATATTATCCGAGCTGGGAGGCTTTCTCTCATATAGGGATGAAAGTCTTCAGGTCGTAACAATATTTATCAGTGTAAGAGCTTTGGTTGGCGATATGAGTTTTGGGAGTTCATAGTTTGTGCATTGAGGTCTTGGATGGGCTATGGGGTCGCCTCCAACATAGTCGAGTGTCTCTGAGCAAAGTAGAAGTCATAGATTTGTCGTGTTGTATGACTATTATGACATTGCCTCACCCTTTGGGGTGCATTGTAGACCATGGTGCGAGTACAAATTTCTACAGTTCGCGGTCATGACCTAATTGTAGAGCCAAGGTCCATTGTGCCCTCCTATACTAGAGGACATTTCTAATCGACAAGTAGCTCAAGGTTCAAAACACCCAACTAAACAGCAGAGCAAGTCGAAGACTAGCTCAATAGAGAACTCTAGAAACGAGTCTAGCACACCAACATAAAGTATTCCAGTTGGTAAGGTCAAAATATTACAACTTGCAAAGTCTGTGAAAGAGCGATGCGTTCCTTTCCATGGTAATATTGATCCGTGGGAAGCTCATGACTGGATAGAAGATTTAGAGAACACTTTTCACTATATAGCCTATAGGGATACGAAGAAGGTACACTTAGCCACCTATTTCTTCCAAGGACAGGTAGTGATTTGGTGGCATGTTCAGAGGCAAACGTTTGGAACTAAGTTGATCTCGTGGAAGCAATTCAAGGAGGCATTTGAAAGTAAGTATTATCCATTAGCCTTAAAGATGCAAGACATCAGGAATCTTTGAGTATATGCCAAGGAGATCGCAGTGTACTAGACTACCGTGATGAATTTGACAAGTTAGCAGAATTTTGTTCACCATTAGTAGCAACAAATGCATACCATAAGAAACATTTCGTTCAAGGCCTTGCACCTTATATTCAGGTTCGAATGTCCTCGATGATTTCTTCACCTGACTAAATTGGTGGCGGAAATTTTCTGACCATTTTATTCTTGATGAAATCTTTCTTATTTCACCTAAAAGGGTGCTCAATCAATAAAAATTTACGATAATTATCAAACCAAGATACCTTTCTACTGCAAGGTAATGAATTGCATCAAAATCTGTCATGCAATGTGGACATGCTAATTTACAGTGCTCCAGCTTGACAACATTTAGTATGTTGGAAAATCACAAATCATCCATAATAAAGCAGTATGGAGGGTAAAATTAATTTTAGTTGCAACTAACTAAACGCGCTTTGGAGACCTCGTGCGCTTCCTAGGTCTTGGAAGCACAAGGCTTGCGCCTCAATGCGCTTAGCGAGTGCTTCATGCGCTTTTGATAACTATGCTCAATACTATTTATTAAGTGAGTTTCAAAAACTTCGAAGTGCATAAAAGTAATGCAATAATACTGAAACTGTAATGCTAAAGCAAAGTTGCATGTACTCATGGTATACAGGAATAAAACTGAATACTAAACATGCTCACTAACTGATAGGAAGGTAATGAAACTACTACTGTAGGCTTAGAATTAAAGAACTAAACTTTTGTCGATTCTAAGCATAAACTTGTTTCATTTTCTTATATCCTTATAATAGAAATTAATCTTTTAATTTCTCTTTCACTTTCTTCTTTTTGTTCTTCTTACTTTACTTTTCTTTTCTTCTTACTTTACTTTTCTTTTCTTCTTTTCTTCTTTTCTTCTTTTCTTCTTACTTTACTTTTCTTTTCTTCTTTTCTTCTTTGGGCCCAGGCTTAGTACCATCTTTATTTTGCGCGCTCTCTAATAGTGACTGAGGTAGCGAGCCTCTAGTCCTATGAGGTAAAGACCTTGGTCTTACTAGGGCCAAGACCTTGGAATTGGTCATCTGGATTTGTTTAACGACAACCTTGGAAGTCGGGTACTAGCCTCTTACTTTAGTTTACTTGTTATCTCTTTTTAACTAGACCTTGGTCTCTTTCTTTTTACTCAGTTTCCTCATAATCCTTTATTAGAGTTTATTGGAATCCTTTAGATATACCTAACAAGTATAGGATTACAATTAACTAAGCATGCTATATAAAAACAATACAAGGGAAGCAAATCTATACTCTCTCTAAGCATGTTATAAAACAAAGCAACAGAAAAGCAAATCTGAACTTTCTAAACATGCTATAAAACAAAGGAAAAGAAAGCACATTTGAACTTACTAATCATGCTCTAGAATAGAGCAAAAGAGAGCTAGTTTGAACTTTTAAAACATGCTGTGATAAGAGCAAAGAAAGCTAATCTAATCTTACTAATCATGCTATAAAATAGAGCAAAAGTAAGCTAATTCAAACTTGCTAATCATGCTATAAAATAGAGCAAAAGAGAGCTAATTTGGACTTTCTACACATGCTGTAAAATAGAGCAAAAGAAAGCTAACTTGGACTTACTAAACATGCTGTAAGATAGAGCAAAAGAAAGCTAACTTGGACTTACTAAACATGCTGTAAAATAGAGCAAAAGAATACAACTTTAAGCTTCCTAAACATGCTGTAAAATAGAGCAAAGTCAATCACTAAAATGCTAGATAGGGTAGCAAAGTAAGCTAACTCTGAATTGTTATAACGAGGTTGTTCTTGCCTTTCAAACAGTAATAAACAATCTATCCCAACATACTAGTATACTAAGTGGTGCATGCTTGTTAAGTAGTAGGGAAAAACTAAACCGTGCATGCTCTAGTTAATGGATGTTCATGTCCATGGAGGTAGCAAACAAAACCCAGAACTACCTACTATTAACTAAGGGCTGTTTATGCCCATTTGCTCGGCCAAAACAAGAAAATGAACTTGCTGGAATTTATGGCAGCAAGTGTACATACACGGATACTACAACTAAGAGCTAAACTTCTTCTATACAATTAAACTCAAACAATAAATAGCATGCTCAATAGGTAGGCTACAGAAGGTAAGGAATAAAAGGGAAAAAAAACCCTAACTCATAGTCCTGTTCAATAGCAAACCCAAGCAAGAACTCACGGCACAACACTTTGCATGGTAAAATTTGGCATAGCAGCTTCTACAAAGAACTCACATAAAATTCTCCACAACATGCTTCGAATTCACAATGAACAAGAGCACAATTTCTCAATCCTAACATGCTGTGCTCATATAAAGGAAAGATCAAACTTGCTGTGCATGCAAATACTAAGATTCTAGGGTTCCTGCTAGGCCTCGGAAGCAAAGGAAGAATCAAAAAGGAGAATAATTGCACTGATACAAGCTTGCTGTGATGTACAACTATTTGTGCCAAATTGA
Source organism: Zingiber officinale (assembly GCF_018446385.1). Classification (NCBI taxonomy): domain Eukaryota; kingdom Viridiplantae; phylum Streptophyta; class Magnoliopsida; order Zingiberales; family Zingiberaceae; genus Zingiber; species Zingiber officinale. The sequence continues at coordinate 121,366,346 of NC_055996.1, forward strand.
ATCGCAGTCAATTGCAGGAAAACTTAACTGTAACTGAAAAAGCTAAGCACCCTAAGTACTCAATGCAACCTAGGGTTCATGTAAAGCTCACGAAAATCTTCAAATTACAGCCGACGGTAAAGGATGAGCAAACCGATTCTAGGGTTCGTGCAAAGCTTCGGAAACCAGACAGGGATCAAGAACAACTTCGGAGCTATCCTACTACAGGTGAGTAGTACTTACCGAGGGTTCTTGGACTTACAACCGAAGGAGAGGAAGGTCTAGGGTTCCAAAGCTTGAAACTTTTGACTTCTTCTTGTGCCCGCGCGCTCTCCTTGCCGAGAGAAGTTCGGCTTCGTGAAGAATCCGTGGAGGAGAGAGCTCGCCGGCCGCCGGAATCGCCTAGGTTTGAGCTGCGGTCTTCGCCCGAGGAGAGGAGACGCCGTCGCGAGGGAGGAGGAGAGAAAATGTTTAGGTTTTATTTTTTCAGAAAAATGAAAACCTAACTTTGTTTCTTATATCCGGGTTTTGATCAAAACTATGCTATAAATCTAATTTCCTCCATATAGGGTTAACAAAATCTTGTAGCTCAGCTGGTTTTGCTTGGATCAATCCGACCCGAGGTCGTGGGTTCAAACCTCCTCTTTTATAATTTTTGTCAAACTTTCTTTCTTTTTGTAAACATACTAAATGATCTTCAAAAATTACGTAAAAATACTCTAAAAACTCCTAAAAATCTCTAGAATATTTTAAAGGTATTTCCAAATATTTTTATGGACTTTTAGAACTCGAACTAGAGAAAATTAGGTCGTTACAGACTTTCCCTTGCCTTTGGGCTTGCCCTTGTGTTTCTGAACCATCAGAACAGAGTGGGGCTTTGCCTTCTTAAGGTTCAGCTCAGCAGTTCTTAACATGCTAAACAGCTTTGGCAGTGGCTTGTCAATTTCGTTCATATTGTAGTTTAGAACAAACTGACTATAGCTATCTGGCAAGGATTGCAAGATCAAGTCAGTGGCCAGCTCTTGGCCAAGCGGGAATCTCAATCTCTGTAGGTTTTCTATGTACCCAATCATTTTGAGTACATATGGGCCTACAGGAGCCCCATCTGACATCTTGCACTGAAACAGTGCCCTTGAGATCTCAAATCTCTCATGCCTCGCTTGTTCTTGATACAGTTGACGAAGATGTTCAACCATATCATAAGCGCTCATTAACTCGTGTTGCTTCTGAAGCTCAAAGTTCATGGTCGCGAGCATTAGACAGGACACATCTAATGCGTCATCTTGATGCTTCTTGTAAGCATCTTTGTCAGCTCGCGAGGCATTGGCAGGAGGAGCCTCTGGAATGGGCTGCTCCAGAACGTACAGTTTACGTTCCTGGGTGAGAACCATTCTCAAGTTCCTGTACCAGTCCAAGAAATTTGCTCCGTTGAGCTTGTCCTTCTCAAGGACAGAACGAAGAGAGAAAGTGTTCGTATTCGACGTCATGGTTATCTACAACAGAAAAATACAGAAAATAAATATCATATTCTTTTAAATTATTTAATTATGCCTTTAACTAAATGATGCTCCCACTGAATTCTATAATTCATGTGGGACAAGATCCACATCATACTAACCCTTGAGTTAGCTTTGGCTAATACGCCCAATATTTAGTATGATCGGTAGGTAACGATTTACCAATTACATCTCTATGCAACTCTTGTTTATAGGATCATTATCTGCAGTTATATTAAAACTTGAGTTAGCTTTGGCTAATACGCCTAAGAATTAATATAAATGTGATTTATGTCCTATCTTTCCAACCATTGGAAGAATGCCTATAGTTGTACTCGATCCAACTGAGTTAACTAGGAATACTGAATCTAATTGAGTTTGTATTCACCCATGCGTTGATAAGCGGGACCAAGATTATCCCTCCGTACCCTACCAAGATAATATGTGTTGCTCTGCTTTGGCAGATTCAACAACACATGTGATAGAGGTAGTGATAGGTATCACGGCACGGTAGGCATTAGAGTTGACGTGATTTAGATCTAATCTAAACGATGATGCGTATCATATACTCGATATAGATCTAATCTAATCGTGGGGTGCATCATGTGCACTACTTAGATCTAATCTAATCGTTAGGCACTAATTAATTATTTAATCATGCATCACATATACACAAGCAATTAATTAAATTAATTTGTGATTTAGTCATGGCCCTACTACGATCTTCTCAAGCCAATGAGAAGATCGGATGGTCAACCTAAGGTCAACAGCTTCTCAAGCTTCTCCCTTTGACCACCTTGTGTTGCTCGCGCCCTCCTCGTAACTTCGTCTCGTGTGGACCTTCCACAACTCCAATTTTGTACATTACAATTTTGAAATTCAAGTTACATTCGAGTCTAAACTAATTTACAACAAGAATAAAAGAGAAAGGCATGACGCGCAGGTCGCGAAAAATAAAAATACAACACGCACATCATATCAAGGCACTCAGGCCGTATTATGAATTACAACACATTTATTCCAATCCAATTAGGTCTTTTGGGTCATGACTATCACAAATTATACATAATTCTAAATTATGTATTTTCTATAATTTTCTGCAATTTTAATACCAATTTTTACAATTTTACGAGTAAAAATTCTCGGCGGTCCCGTTTAGCAGTTTTCGGGTGCAATCGCGGAACGAATCCCCTTGCGGGGCCAGGGACAGCGCCCCTACCCGTGATCTAACCATCGCGAGGGTTCCCTAGATCTACACTAGATAAGAGTATTACCCTCGATGCGATGCCCTTCGCTATCCCGCTAGTCCAATGGCTTGCCGGATCTCAAGATTGTCAACGTAGACAATCCTCTACACGTATCCACACGAACACACTAGATGGAGAAGGACCAAACAAAGGTGTGCTAGCACCTAGGGTGTTCGTCCAAGATAGGAGAGGGAGAGCAAGAGGAAGAAGATGATGTGAATTGCCTTGAATGAGAAAATGAATTCACATTCACAACAAAAGTGGTCGGCCACTTTCACAAAGTGTAACCCCCATTTTTGCATTAAGTGTGACCATTAAAGATATTTGTAACCTCCATGAGGTGGCACACACATGTGCTAAACATGATGATGTGGCACCTCATCATTGGCCACTTAATGCCAAGTCACAAATGATGTGGCATAAAGTCAAGTCAAACTTGACTCTTCATCTTCCTCTCAAGTCAAGTCAAATTTGACTTAATCTCTCTCATGGTTGATCTAATCCAACCATTTAATTCAAGTCAATTTAATATAATGAATCTAATTTATTTAATTAAATTGATTCAATGAGTCATAATCTAAATTAGACTCATTGAACACATGAATCAACTTGAGTCCAACTCAATTAGCCCAATTAGGATTACTCTTAATCCAATTTGATTCATCAAATGAATTTAATCCTCTTGGTTCATCATATGAACCTAATCTCCATCTAATTGTCCTTAGTGTGTGACCCTATAGGTTCTTGTAACGTTGGCAATGCCCCTAAACCCATTTAGGAGCATAAGTAATGAGCGGTATCTAACAAAATATCATTACTACCCAAGTTACAAGAATGTTGAGATCCAACATCACCTTGTGACTACTAATTGTGACTCCTCACAATATATGACAAGTGTCCTTCTATCCTAGACATCTAAATTGATCAATGTGAGGTATAGACCGTGTCATCTTCTGACCAATCTAAATCTTGAACTCCAAGTAGACTCACTAAATCAAATGAGCTCAATATCTCATATTGACTCATTTGGGCATGGCCATGCACTTCGTGGTCTCACTCTATCAAGAATATCGATGTCGCTCCTGTCATATAGGAGGGATAGATTCCATCTACATCACTCAGATCTCTCTGCATAATTCATTACATACCCAGTAATTGCCTTTATAGTCCACCCAGTTACGGGTGACGTTTGACGAAACCAAAGTACATAACTCCTTATGTAGGGAGCCATGGTGCTTCAGGTCTAAGGACTAGTAGTCATACTAATAGCCACATGAGAAAATATATGACACTCATATAATAATCCATGATACTTTCTCATGGAGGGTCATTCAGTATACATTCTCCAATGCATACCCATGTGTCAACTTGATATCTCCATATCCATGACTTGTGAGATTAGGTCATCGAGTTGACCTACATGCTAGTCTTATTGTATTAACATTGTCCCTGAATGTTAATACTCGCCTAGGAATGATTAAGAGTAGTGTTCCCTATATCATCTCACTATCGGTTCAACTAACCGATTGATATAGGTCAGAACCTTCTACTCAAGGACGCTATTATACTTAGTTTATTTGGCACCAATACAAGTAAGTATAATAACCAAAACAAATGCCTTTATTTATATAAGAATATGATACAACAAGTCCATAATACAATCATCAAATGATTGGCTCTAGGGCTCTAACTAACACTACTATAACATGTTGTCATTGAACAAATTGTTGTAAAACTGATTACGCAAACACAATAATCTATTTGCACCAAAATAGCAAGCATGCAATACACTTGTAAATGAAAAGAGTAAGGCTGAAGCGCTAGTGTGCCGACTGTCTTTAGAGAATTTATTGTCGCCCACGGTGCAGAGGCTCTCCGGCAAAATTCTCCCAAGATCCGACAACCACTCGCGTCGTCCGTAGGTGCACTCCAAAATGAACGCCGCACTCGGACTCAACCTCAGATCGCAGAACCAAGCCTCAGAACAGGGGGAGAGAGGGAAGAAAGAAAGAAAGAAAGCATAATGCTCTGTTTTCTGGAGTGTGTGCAAGCGCGAGGCCCACGAGCTGGGGATTTGCACCCCCCCTGCGCGCGATGATCACGTGCATCGCGCTCGGTTTATGGATTTCCGGCTCGAACCCCCCGAAGCCACCTGATTTGGGCTCGGCCCGCGCATGCGTGTAGGCCCCCCTTTACTTTGCTAAGCAAGGACGGAAGGGCTCCATATGTAAGGCCTTCCAACCTTCTTTGCTTAGCAATGTGGGACTAAATGCATACACACATGCATTGCCAAAACAACAACTAAACCAAAAAAATAGTTTGAATTAAAATACCAAACTCAACACAAATAAGTTCATATTGTGATAGCTATGAAACCGTAGCTGTAACAATTTGAATATTAGGTGAACAAGACAATTCCACATTGTAGCAGCTGTGGTTTCGTAGTTGTTACAATGTGTATGTTGTTGAATTACAAGATAAATTCGTGTTACAGCTATGAAATCAAATATTAGCAAATATGAATCCTTCATCTTTTGATCGTGCTAAGCTAAAGTTGTAATTGTCTGATGAGAGTGTTGATCATGATTGTTGATCCGGTGGTAAGGACGGGGGATCCTCATGGGCAGAGGGTCAAAGACACGTGGAGGTCAACCCCAAGTTCGCGCCGAACGAAGGATGTCGGGCCGAACGGAAGGAGGCCCTGCCGAACGAAGGATGCCGGGCCGAACGGAAGGATGCCGGGCCGAACGGAAGGATGCCGAGCCGACCTGACATTCGGCCAGGAGCTTCCCGGGCCGGACAGAAGACAACTCGACCATGGACGGGTTTCCGACGCTCATAGTGAAAAGGGTCACCAGGCCGAGCGGATAGCCCGCTCGGTCGAAGCATAAAGCATCGTTGCTGTGGAACACTCTCAGCCAAGCACCCGGTCGGACCGATACCTACGCCCGGTCGGACCTATGCCTGCCGAGCGGCTTGCCGCTCGGCGCGGGAACAGAAGAGACAAGGACAAAGGAAACATCGGGGGAACATCTCTTGACAGCGGGTATGTTCAACGACCAGGTCATACGCAAGATCTTACAACAGAGGATCCCGCTGTCCTATCATCGATGTGCTCGGACTGTAGCAGTATGGTGTCAGGTAAGCTCTTCTGACAAGCTCATACCGAGGTATGGACAGAGGACACGTATGCACCTTGGTATGTGTGCCCGAGCCTCTTCACAGCTCTATATAAAGGGTCCTCACCCTTCGTCGGAGGTACGCATTCTACGCTATTAAGAGCCACTTCTTTGTCTGCTTGCCTGATTTGAGCGTCGGAGGGTCGTTGCCGGGAACCCCTTCCCGGCCCGACTTCTGTGCAGGTTCACCGAAGGTCCGTGCGGACGGGCGGAGATCTACGATAGCAGTTCGGAGAGCGACACGTGCCCAGCGTCCGTTGATTCATCTTTTGGACAGGATCAATTTGGCGCCGTCTGTGGGAACGCTCCTGCATCCGACCGGAAGCAATGGACGAGGCTGGACGACCGCACACGGTGATGCTCTCCACGAAGGAGCACGACGCTCTAATCAAGGCAAGAGCAGCTAAGCTCGTGGAGCAACAGAAAGAGAATGCGCAAGTCGAGCGGCTGAAGCAACAAACAACGTCAGCATCAGGTGGCCGAGTGGAGGCAATGATCCCCGAGCGGACGCCTCCCCCGAGACAATAATCCAACCGGCATTCGAGGGGGAGCACCGCCGAGCGGATGAAGATGGATTGGGACTTGGATCAACCATGAAGCGCAAATTATCTCCAGCCTTTCCGGGGCAGGGTGAAAGGTGCACCAATATAATGTGTGCTGTATATTTTCCGTTTGGCTGTATATTTGAAATGCATGAAGCAAAATGTTAAACGCAATTGACATTATCTACCGAGCGGCCTATCTCCATGATGTATAAGATCCGAGGCACCGACTCAAAGTCGAAGACCCCGGGCAGATCGGCCGGGCGTAAAAATTATCCGAGCCAAGTCATCGAAGACGAAGACCCCTCGCCGCTCGGTAGGGCATATGTCATCAGTGTTAAAATCATCCGAGCGAAAGACCGTCGAGCTCCGACGTTAAAAATCCAGAGACGAGCCGACGTCTATAAATAAGCCGAGCGGAAGACCGTCGAGCTCCGACGTTAAAAATCGAGAGACGGATCGGCGTCTATAAACCCTCCGATCGGAAGACCGTCGAGCTCCGACGTTAAAAATCGAGAGACGGATCGGCGTCTATAAACCCTCCGATCGGAAGACCGTCGAGCTCCGACGTTAAAAATCGAGAGACGAATCGGCGTCTATAAACCCTCCGATCGGAAGACCGTCGAGCTCCGACGTTAAAAATCGAGAGACGGATCGGCGTCTATAAACCCTCCGATCAGAAGACCGTCGAGCTCCGACGTTAAAAATTGAGAGACGGATCGGCGTCTATAATTCATCCGAGCGAAAGACCGTCGAGCTCCGACGTTAAAATCGAGAGACGAGCCGGCGTCTATAAATAAGCCGAGCGGAAGACCGTCGAGCTCCGACGTTAAAAATCGAGAGACGAGCCGGCGTCTATAAATCATCCGAGCGGAAGATCGTCAAGCTCCGACGTTAAAAATCGAGAGACGAATCGGCGTCTATAAATAAGCCGAGCGGAAGACCGTCGAGCTCCGACGTTAAAAATCGAGAGACGAGCCGGCGTCTATAAACCCCCCGAGCGGAAGACCGTCGAGCTCCGACGTTAAATATCGAGAGACGAGCCGGCGTCTATAAACCCTCCGAGCGGAAGACCGTCGAGCTCCGACGTTAAAAATCGAAAGACGAGCAGGCGTCTATAAATCATCCGAGCGGAAGACCGTCGAGCTCCGACGTTAAAAATCGAGAGACGAGCCGGCGTCTATAAATCATCCGAACGGAAGACCGTCGAGCTCCGACGTTAAAAATTGAGAGACGAGCCGGCGTCTATAAATAAGCCTAGCGGAAGACCGTCGAGCTCCGACGTTAAAAATCGAGAGACGAATCGGCGTCTATAAACCCTCCGATCGGAAGACCGTCGAGCTCTGACATTAAAAATTGAGAGACGGATCGGCGTCTATAAATCCTCCGATCGGAAGACTGTCAAGCTCCGACGTTAAAAATTGAGAGACGGATCGGCATCTATAAATCCTCCGTTCGGAAGACCGTCGAGCTCCGACGTTAAAAATCGAGAGACGGATCGGCGTCTATAAACCCTCGGATTGGAAGACCGTCGAGCTCCGACGTTAAAAATCGAGAGACGGATCGGCGTCTATAAACCCTCCGATCGGAAGACCGTCGAGCACCGACGTTAAAAATCGAGAGACGGATCGGCGTCTATAAATCCTCCGATCGGAAGACCGTCGAGCTCCGACGTTAAAAATCGAGAGACGAATCAGCGTCTATAAACCCTCCGATCGGAAGACCATCGAGCTCCGACGTTAAAAATCGAGAGACGGATCAGCGTCTATAAACCCTCCGATCGGAAGACCGTCGAGCTCCGACATTAAAAATCGAGAGACGGATCGGCGTCTATAAACCCTCCGATCGGAAGACCGTCGAGCTCCGACGTTAAAAATCGAGAGACGGATCGGCGTCTATAAACCCTCCGATCGGAAGACCGTCGAGCTCCGACGTTAAAAATCGAGAGACGGATCGGCGTCTATAAACCCTCCGATCGGAAGACCGTCGAGCTCCGACGTTAAAAATCGAGAGACGAGCCGGCGTCTATAAATAAGCCGAGCGGAAGACCGTCGAGCTCCGACGTTAAAAATCGAGAGACATATCGGCGTCTATAAACCCTCCGATCGGAAGACCGTCGAGCTCCGACGTTAAAAATCGAGAGACGGATTGGCGTCTATAAACCCTCCAATCGGAAGACCGTCGAGCTCCGACGTTAAAAATCGAGAGACGATCCTGCATCTATAAATAAGCCGAGCGGAAGACCGTCGAGCTCCGACGTTAAAAATCGAGAGACGAGCCGGCGTCTATAAATCATCCGAGCGGAAGACCGTCGAGCTCCGACGTTAAAAATCGAGAGACGAGCCGGCGTCTATAAACCCTCCGAGCGGAAGACCGTCGAGAGACGAGCCGGCGTCTATAAACCCTCCGAGCGGAAGACCGTCTAGCTCCGACGTTAAATATCGAGAGACGAGCCGGCGTCTATAAACCCTCCGAGCGGAAGACCGTCGAGCTCCGACGTTAAATATCGAGAGACGAGTTGGCGTCTATAAACCCTCTGAGCGGAAGACCGTCGAGCTCCGACATTAAAAATCGAGAGACGAGCCGACGTCTATAAATAAGCCGAGCGGAAGACCGTCGAGCTCTGACGTTAAATCTCGAGAGACGAGCCGGCGACTATAAATTCTCCGAGCGGATGGAGGCAATCAATAGGACTTGTGAGCAAGTACCCGAGGGTATTCACCGTCAATATCGTTTAACCTCCTCTATGTTTCGCTCGGCTCAGTACCCAAAGGTACATCAACATCAAGCGAACAACTCCTTTTGTCAAAGTAGGTCATATTCAGCTGAGCGGACTAGCTATACAAAATACTTCATGAGAAATTCCTCGCAAAACGCAAGAGAGGTGGGATGAGAGGCGATTAACGAGGAGAAGCGGAGGATGGTTTCTTGGATGCGCCACTCGGCACTACGGGCGTCCAGTCAGTCGGACTATGCGCCTCCTTCGACTAGACTTGAAGGGGAGGCATGTGATCCGGTGGTAAGGACGGGGGATCCTCATGGGCGGAGGGTCAAAGACACGTGGAGGTCAACCCCAAGTTCGCGCCGAACGAAGGATGTCGGGCCGAACGGAAGGAGGCCCTGTCGAACGAAGGATGCCGGGCCGAACGAAAGGATACCGAGCCGAACAGAAGGATGCCGAGCCGACCTGACATTCGGCCAGGAGCTTCCCGGGCCGGACAGAAGACAACCCGACAATGGACGGGTTTCCGACGCTCATAGTGAAAAGGGTCACCAGGCCGAGCGGATAGCCCGCTCGGCCAAAGCATAAAACATCGTTGCTGTGGAACACTCTCAGCCAAGCACCCGGTCAGACCGATACCTACGCCCGGTCGGACCTATGCCTGCCGAGCGGCTTGCCGCTCGGCGCGGGAACAGAAGAGACAAGGACAAAGGAAACATGGGGGGAACATCTCCTGACAGCGGGTATGTTCAACGACCAGGCCATACGCAAGATCTTACAACAGAGGATCCCGCTGTCCCATCATAGATGTGCTCGGACTGTAGCAGTATGGTGTCAGGTAAGCTCTTCTGACAAGCCCATACCGAGGTATGGACAGAGGACACGTATGTACCTCGGTATGTGTGCCCGAGCCTCTTCACAGCTCTATATAAAGGGTCCTCACCCTTCGCCGGAGGTACGCATTCTACGCTATTAAGAGCCACTTCTTTGTCTGCTTGCCTGATTTGAGCGTCGGAGGGTCGTCGCCGGGAACCCCTTCCCGGCCCGACTTCTGTGCAGGTTCACCGGAGGTCCGTGCGGACGGGCGGAGATCTACGATAGCAGTTCGGAGAGCGACACGTGCCCAGCGTCCGTTGATTCAGCTTTCGGACAGGATCAATTGTGTTTGTTCTCAAGAAGAGTTTGACTAGGGAAGTATATATCCTTTGATTTGCCAATCACACCAAGCTAAAACTATAGTTGTTTGATTAGAGCTTTGGCTAGGGTTGCAGCTATGCTCAAGAACCATCCTTAGTCATCCAATTGAATAAAGTAACTTGCTAAAACTATCACTAAGGAATTGAATTGCCAAAACCACACACAAAAGAATACTCTTATTACCATAGCAAATTCAGTGATGTCTTCTAAACAATAGCTTTCATCTAACCTCCAAGTATGATAAAACATTACTTTTTATACTCTTGCAGACCTCCAATGCTTTATTTAAGATTTTAGTTTTACCAATAACCCTTGCAATGTTGGCCTGAACTTGCTAGGCACTTTGATCAACCAACTCAAGAACATGGATTTGTATTTGATATAGGATGTTACGGATGGACCTAGATATGATGTCGCAATCAAGGTCAAAACGATGTGATGGTCAAAGTCATAGGGAGGTGGCAACTAGCGTGCCACTCTCAACAAGACGTTGCTCTTCGCCCAGCAATAAAGCCTTGAGTAAGGAGGCAGCCGACCTATGAGCCGGTCGGACATAGGGTGCCTAGTGCTCCATTCCTGTATTAAGACATCTATCATATATTGGTGCAATTTCCCTAGGTCAAGGTTGACCAGGTTGACTAAGTTTGAATTGACTCAAGCTTAAGTCGTAATGTGTGAGTTTCGATATTTGATAATAAATGAATATTGTTTTAACAATGTATAGAGATTGCAGGAGCAATAATCCATTTGGAGAGATTAGTCAAGGTTGACCAATTTAATGTGAAGAAGAGTCAAGTAGGTCAAGATTGACCGGATACTTGACTGGAAAGTCCTAATTGGAGGTTAGACAAGAGAAGTCCAACGGAAATGTTGGCAGAAGATACAAATCCAAATGGGTCAGTATTTGACCGAACACTTGGTAGGAAAGTCCTGGTGAGTGAAGCTAGGCAGAAGGAAAGTCCTAGTGAGTAAATCCTAGTGAGTGAAGCCAGGTGAAAGACCTAGTGAGTGAAGCTAGGCAGATCGAAAATCCTGGTGAGTGAAGCCAGGTGTAAGCCCTAGTGAGTGAAGCTAGGCAGATGAAAATCCTGGTAAGTGAAGCCAGGTGAAAGCCCTAGTGAGTGAAGCTAGGCAGATGGAAATCCTGGCGAGTGAAGCTAGTTGAAAGTCCTAGTGAGTGAAGCTAGGTAGTAAGGAAGTCCTGGTGAGTGAAGCCAGGCACGTGGAAATCCAGGTGGGTCTAAGAGGACCAGACACTTAGCATGGAGAGAAAAGTCTAAGTGAACAAACAAATATGTGTTGTAGCATTTGAGAATTTGTAGTTGTTATAACATAAATATATTAGGTTAACAAGACAAATCCACGTTATAACAGCTATAGTTTCGTACTACTATAACATGATGTCATTGAACAAACAAGTTCATATTGTGATAGTTATGAACTGTAGCTGTAACAATTTGAATATTAGGTAAACAAGACAACTCCACATTGTAATAACTGTAGTTTCGTAGCTGCTACAATGTGGATGTTGTTGAATAAGATAAATTTGTGTTATAACTATGAAATCATATATTTAGCAAATATGAATCCTTCATCTTTTGATCGTGCCAAGCTAAAGTTGCAATTGTCTTATGAGAGTGTTGATCATGATTGTATTTGTTCTCAATAAGAGTTTGACTAGGGAAGTATATATCCTTTGATTTTCCAATCACACCAAGTGAAAACTATAGTTGTTTGATTAGAATTTTGGCTAGGGTTGCAGTTATGCTCAAGAACCATCATTATGTTGGAGTGTATACTGAAAGCCTAAGCTTTGTAAACATTCATTATGAATAAAGAATCACATTTGGTCTAATTATCTACATTTGTTTGTAGTTGTTCATTTAATTTATATTGTAGATAACATAGTATGTGGTGTCACATACAGAAGATGATGTTATCAGTACCTTATAAATTATAAACAGTAGCTCACGACCAGAATGGAAAGGAACAAACCATTAGAAGGTCGTAGTGTGATTAGGTATTAGTTTATCTTGACTATATAATTACACTAGTACACTCAGAGTATATTGAGTAGGATCATTTGAAGTCATTCCTTTTATACTGACTTTATAAAGGAATAAAGACCTCAGTTATTATGGAAGTGTGTGCTCTTAATCCTAATATAATAACAAGCACATATGTTTGATATTTATTTCTTTAATTTATCAATGGGTGAGATTTAGTTCGATGAATCAATAAACCCGATAAATTGGGAAATGGTATCACTCATAGTGTGTGTTGTTGATTATAGAAGGAAACTGTGTCCTAGTGATACTAGGTTGATAATGTCCTCAAGAGGAGCTCATAAAGATTGTCATGTTAAACCTGCGGTGGACTTAGTCGACATGATAATAAGGTTGAGTGGTACTACTCTTGGACTTAGATATTAATTAAATGAGTTGTCGGTAACTCACTTAATTAGTGGGCATTCGATATCTTAAACATAGGAGACTAACACACTCATAATAAGGAGCCCAAAATGTAATTTGGGATTGGTGCGGTAGTTCAATGATAGTTCTCTAGTGGAATGAATTATCATTGATAAAATTAAGTTGTGTGTTCGGGAACATGGGATGTAATTTTATCGGAGACCAAAACCAATTCCTCCTCTCGGTCCCTATCGTAGCCTCTTATTTTTAGAGTACTATACCCACATATACCCACCTTATACCCACCTAGGCCCGCTAGCTTGGGAACCAAGCTAGGGCCGCCAGGTGGCGGCCCTAGCTGAACCCAAGCTAGTAGGGCCGACCATAATTAAATAAAAAGAAATTTAATTTTAGATTTTATTATTATGTGGAAGATATAATTTAAAGAGAATTAAAATTAAAATATCTCTCTTGTAAAAGATTTACAAAGATTAAAGAAAGAGATTAGATCTCTTTCCTTATTTATAGATTGGAGAGTTTTTTATTTTCTCTTTAAAATTATTCACATGTTAATAAAATTAAAATTATAGATATTTCTTTTATTAACCATGAAGAGTTTTTAAAGAGAAATTTTATTTTTAAAATTTCCGGAAACAAATAAGGAAAGTTTTAATTGTTGATTAAAACTTGTCCAATTCTTCCTCTTGATGTGCCCATTAGAGTTTATTTGGGAAATTTTATTTTATTTTCTCAAATAAATCATGTCAAGAAATTAAGGAAATTTTATTGTAATTAAATTTCCTAATTTGCTAGGCCAAGGAATATAAAAGAAGGGTGAGGTGCCTTCACAAGACACAACCTCTATTGTTTTCTCTCCCTTTCTCCTTGGTGTTGTGGCCGCATTACCCTCTCCCTCTCTTCCTCTTGTGGTGGCGAATACTTCATCTCTCTTGGAGTTCTTGTGGTGGCGGATACTACTTGGAGAAGAAGAAGAAGAAGGAGAAAGCTAGCATCTCTTGGAGCTTGGTTAGTATTTTGATTTTCTTCTTTGGTAAAGTTCTTCCTTTGTGGCCGAACCTTGCTTGGAGAAGAAGAAGGTGGTTGGTGGTTTCTCATCTTGGTAGATCGTTGCCCACACAGCGTCCGAGGTTAGAAGAGGAATACGGTAGAAGATCAAGAGGTTTTCTACAAGGTATAACTAGTAATTTCTATTTCCGCATCATGTTAGTTATTTATGGAAATAATACCAAATACAAGAGGCTTACGTTCTAGTATTTGAATATGTTTTTGAAGTTGTGTTCTTTTGTTTCTTTCTTTTCCTTGTGATTTGATTGTTCTCTTTGGTTAACCTAAAGTTATTTTAGGAAATTAAATATTAGCTTTCTATTAAAGGTTTTGTCTAGTCGGTGGTGGTTGCTCCCATATCCAAGAAGGCCATGTGCCTCGCCACGTCAGTACTGGGAACCTTTTATGGAAATTAATATTTAATGGAATTAATAACTTAAGGAGACTTGGGTCGAACGTGTTAAGTTCCGCAGGAGATCCAAGTCAAAACCTAAAAGAACAAATAGATTAAGTTTTGGATCAAACGTGTTAAGTTCCGCAGGAGATCCAAAATTTAATTTAAAAGAACACATGGTAGCTAGGAAAAGGTTCAGATCTTTGTACAAAATTTTTGTACAGTGGAACCTATAGGCTTTCCGAGTAGCAACCAACACCTTAGTCATCCAATTGAATAAGATAACCTGCTAAAACTATCACTAAGGAATTGAATTGCCAAAACCACACACAAAAGAATACTCTTATTACCGTAGCAAATTCAGTGATGTCTTCTAAAAAATATCTTTCACCTAACCTCCAAGTCAGATAAAACATTACTTTTTAACCTATTGCAGACCTCTAATGCTTTATTTAAGATTTTAGTTTTACCAACAACCATTGCAATGTTAGCCTGAACTTGCTAGGCACTTTAATCAACCAACTCAAGAACATGGATTTGCATTTGATATGGGATGTTATAGATGGACCGGGGTATGACGCGGCAGTCAAGATCAAGAGGGTGTGACAGTCAAAGTCATGGGGAGATGGTAGCCAACGTGTCACTCTCAACAAGACATTGCTCTTCGCCCAGCGCTAAGGCCTTGATTAAGGGGGCAGCCGACCTATGAGTTGATCGGACTTAGGGTGTCTAGCGCTTTATTCTTGTATTAAGACATCTATCAAATATCCAAGCATTCGATAGGTAACCGAGTTTAAGAGATGTCTGACCTCCCACATATCTAATCGGTCATACGTTCAACCGGGGTGGGGGGACCCAGCTTCCCACTTATCACAAGTCTTTTAGCATATGGACGATCAACCTATGAGTTTTCTCACATGAAGTTCCTCATTTAGGTGGTCAGTAACAAAATCGATCAGCTTTACACAGCCTAGTATTCCTACCGCTTATACATGCAGGCAAGCAACCCCTTATAAACTCAGTTGGATTTCTAGATCTCAAGTTCTAACTTTAAAGGCAAGTCTTCTTTCATATGGACAATCGACTCAAGGTACTGATCGAATCTTCAGAGGCTCAATTCCCTATTCCTCGGAGGCAAGTATCCCCTATATGGTCAGTCAGCTAAAAAATCGACCAGACTTAAGGGACCTAACTTCATATTACTTCCAAAACATATCTCCAGCACCATCCAATGTATAATCGAGCAGCTTAAGGGAAGGATAATTGGCTGGTTTAAAGATCTGGTTGGGATACACTCTGCAGATAACCTAGTCAGAGAATCACAACAATATGTTAGGATAACAACTGTTTTGTCAGAAAATATTTCTCTATTGTATTGTGAGCATTTATTAGAACATTCTTCAAAGGTGATTATACTTCCCATCAACTGACAACTTATGATAGTATATTTTTTCAACCACCTCATTAATGGCGTAGGTTACAAAAGATAAAAGAGGTGCACATATAGGTAACGGAAGATTCTTTGGATAGTTACTATATATCACCCAGGTTGTATGTCTTTCCTTACTTGACAACCTCTAACATTCTCTTCCACCTCATAATTACGGAGGTTACGAGAAGTGGTATATAAAAGGGTTCTCTTTGTTGGCAAGGTACGTACGCCTTACGGTAGTCTTACTTACATTCACAGATTCTACTATTCTTCTCTCCATTTACCCGCTCAGACATTGAATTAACTTGAGCGTCGGAGGGTCTTCGCCAATGACCCCTTCACTGGTTTTTGGGCACTAATTAACGTTCTATCTGCTCTCTTGAGTGCGTGTAGAGAAGATAAAGACACTCAAAGCTCTTTTCCTGTTCTAGTTCATCATCTTTCTCTCCTTCGCAAAGTCTTGTGTCAGTCAACCACATCGCCACCTATCCAGCGCGCCATCTCTCTAATTTTCAGACAGGATCAGCATATATATATATATACCAAAGTATCATCTATAGTGCCTTCAAAAACACACTTGTTTTACTCCACCCAGATAGTTCAGAACCAAGTATAGCAAAAGGGTCTTAAGGAACCTTTTGTTATAGTATAGTTTCTGCACTTGTATACCATAGAAAAACCATGCAAAGACAATCAACATTCTGATTTGCAATCGACTAATTGACAACTTACCTCTCCATCTTCAGGTCATAAATAGATGATTTCTTGTTTAGACAGTTGAGCCACATGATCCACATTAGGAACTAGCTAAGGACAATCCTCTTGTTTCTAGCCACTCCTTTTTATTGATTTAATTTTAACATCCAAGACATAGTTAACCAGATGGTCAGCTTCACCTTTGGCACACTAACATTTGCCATACATTTCTATGCAATGCATTTCCATACGAGTTTCAATAGCAACTATGTACATCGACTGAACAAAATATATAGCTCCTATGTCTCAACTCCATTGAATCTAATCTAAAATTTTGTATGCAAACTGTTGGTGCAATTGACCTCCATGATTTAATGTTTGTTTGATAATATATTTAATAGGGTCTGGTCAAGGTTGACCTAGTCAAGTGAGAAGTCTAGTTAGGTTAAAGTTTGCCATGATGATTAGCAACAATGAGAAGTCTACCGAGAGACTCACAAGTCTGCATGTCAAGTTGACCAGATGTCTAACATGGGTGAGAAGTCTATCAAGTGACTGGTAAATCCAAGCAGGTTAAGGTGACTAGATGTCTAGTAAGGATGAGTAGTCTACCGAGTAACTAACAAGTCCAAACAGGTCAAAGTAACTAATGTCTAGTAAGGGTGAGTAGTCTACCAAGTGACTAGCAAGTACAAGTAGGCCATGGTGACCAGATGCTTGGCAAAGAGAAATTCAAAGGGAGTGGGCCTTAGGTGGTGAAGTTTTAAAGGAGTGAACTCCAAGCACAAGGATAACTCCAAGGGAGTGAACCTTAGGTAGTGAGAAGTCTTAGAGAAATGAACTCAAAGCAAAGGAAAATCCTAAGGGGGTGAACCTTATGTAGTGAGAAGTCTTGTAAGAGTGAATGCTAGAGTGTATACTAAAAACCTAGTTTTTTTGTAAACATTTATTTTTTAAAAAAAAGAATCACATTGGTCAAATGTCTACATTTATATGCTAAGTGTAGTTATTCAATTACTTTATATTGTAGATACCATGGTGTGTGGTGTCACACACAAAAGATCATATTATCAGTTCCTTATAAGTTATAAAAAGTAGCTCACGACTAAGATGGAAAGGAACAAACCATTGGAATAGTTGCAATGTAATTTGGTATTAGTTTATCTTGACTATAAAATTACACTAGTACACTCTGAGTGTATTGAGTAGGACCATTTGAGGTAGTTTCTTTTTATACTGACTATATAAAAGAACAATACCTCTGTTATTATGAAAGTGTGTACTCTTAATTATGATATAATAACAAGCACATATACTTAATACTTATTTCTTTAATTTATCAAAGGGTGTGATTTAGCTCATTAAATCAATAGGTCCGATAAGTTGGGAAATGATATTATTTATATGGTGTGTTGTTGATTATAGAATGAAACTATGTCCTAGTAATCTAGGTTGATGATGTCCCCTTGAGGAGCTCATAAGAATTGTCATGTAAACTATGCAGGTGGACTTAGTCTGACATGACGATAAGGTTGAGTGGTACTACTCTTGGAGCTAGATATTAATTAAGTGAGTTGTCAGTAACTCATTTAATTAGTGAGCATTCAATATCTTAAACACAGGGAGACTAACACACTCATGATAAGAAGGAGCCCATATAGTAATATGGGATTGGTGCAGTAGTTCAATAATAACTCTTTAGTGGAATGAGATATTATTGATAAACTCGAGTTGGGTGTTCGGGGTGAACACGGGAAGCTCAAGTTCATCGGGAGACCAAAACTAATTCCTTCTCTCGGTCCCTGTCGTAGCCTCTTATTTATAAAGACTTATACCCACCTATACCCACTTTCTTACCCATCCTTTGGTGGTCGGCCAAGCCAAGCTTGGAGCCCAAGTAAGGGTCGACCAAGATAAGCCTTGGATGAACCAAGTGGTGGCCGACCCTAGCTTGGAGCCCAAGCTTAGGTGGCCGGACACATAAAAAAAATAATAAAAGGAGTTTATTTTAAAATCTTTCCTTATGTGGAAGCCATGGTTTTAAAAAAGAGTTTAAAATTTAAATCTTTCCTTTTATAGCTTTCTACAAAAGATTAAGAGAAAGATTTGATATCTTTCCTTATTTGCAGTTAAAAGGAAGATTTTAATTTTTGATATAACTTTCCTTTTTTGTAACCATCCTCATGGTTTTAAAAGAGAGTTTTAAAATTAAAATATTTCATTTTATAGCTTTCTACAAAAGATTAAGAGAAAGATTTGATATCTTTCCTTATTTATAGTTTAAAGAAAGATTTTAATTTTTGATAAAACTTTCTTTTTTGTAATCATCCATATGTTTTAAAAGATAGATTTTAATTTATAAAACTTTCCTTTTATAACCAACCATGAAGGGAATTTTAAAAGAGAAAATTTTATTTTAAAAAATTTTCGGAAACAAATTAGAAAGTTCTAATTTTGTGTTTAAAACTTCGGTAAAGTAGAGAAAAATCCCCAATCCCATTCTTAATTTTGCATGCAGTCCCTCTATCTAAAAAACTTTGTTTCCACTCCCTACATGCAAAGTTTCCTTTGCTTCAACTCCCCTCACGTAAATATCTTGACATAATTGCCCTCAGATTTTTTAGGTATAAAAAGTCCAAGAATGAGTATAATTCTTCTTAAAGTCAACATTTTATACTAGAATCGAGTATATTTTCTATCAAAATTATCTCTCATATTTTTTAGGTATAAAAAATCTAAAAACGAGTATAATTCCTGTTAAATTCAGTATTTTATATTAGAATCAAGTATATTTTCTATTAAATTGAGCATGATTTTTTCCATGCTTAATATAATTTCTCCTAAATTCAGTACAATTTAAACAAAATTTAGTATATTTTCATCCAATTGAGTACCATTTAAAGAAAAATCGTGTATATTTTCTATCAAAATTAACTCTCATATTTTTTTAGGTACAAATAGTCTAAAAACGAGTATAATTCCTATTAAATTCAGCACTTTAAACTAGAATTGAGTATATTTTCTATTAAATTGTGCACAACTTTTTTCTATATATAATTCCTCTTAAATTCAGCACTATTTATCATTTAAAGAAAATCTAGTATATTTTTTATCCAATTGAGTATCATTTAAAGAAAATCTAATATATTTTCTATCCAATTAAGATGAAAAAAAGAATCGTACTCAATTTGATAAAAAATATACAAGATTCTAAATTTAATGTACTGAATTTAAGATGAATTATACTGATTTTTGAACTTTTTATACCTAAAAATATCATGGGTAATTAGGTAAATATGTTTGACTAGGGAGTGAAAATAAAAAATTTGGGAAGTAGGGACTACATGCAAAGTTATGTTTGCCAATGGGGGCTGCATGCAAATTTTCCCTTAAAACTGCCCTTGTTTGGAGGATTTGAGGTGGCCGACTATTAATAGAAGAAAACGAATTTTTTTTATTAATTAAATTTTCCTTTCAATGGCAAGGAAAATAAGGAAGTTTTTATTAAAACTTTCCTTATTTGCCAAGACCAAGGAATATAAAAGAGAGGGTAGAGGTGTCTCACCTTACAACAACATATAATCTAGTATTCCTCTCTTCTTTTCCTTGGTGGTGGTCGGCCCTCTCTTCCTCCTTTTCTCCTATTCTTCTTCCTTGTGTGGCCGGCGACATCTTCATCTCAAGGAGCTTGGTGGTGGCCTGATCTTGTTAGAGGAAGAAGGAGAGATAGGAGGCTTTGTTTCTTAGCATCCCTTGGAGCTTGGTTGGTGGCCGAAAGTTCTTCATCTCTTGAAGATTGTTGGTGGCCGAAACTTGCTTGGAGAAGAAGGAAGCTTGGGTGGATTCTCGTCTTGGTAGATCGTCGCCCACACGATGTTCGAGATAAGAAGAGGAATACGACAGAAGATCGTGAGGTCTATAAGCTACAAAAGGTATAACTAGTTATTAGTTTCTACATCATAACTACTTCATCCTTTTGTTTAGATCTTGAAATACCAAACACAAGAGGCTAGTGATTCTAGGTTTTCGGATTTATGATTCGATTTGTGTTTTTTTTTTTTTTTTTTGATCTTGTGATTTGATTGTTCTTATTGGTTAAATCTAGGGTTACTATAAGGAGATTAAATATTGAATTTCGTTGAAAGACTTTGTTTAGGAAGTGGTGGATGATTCCATACCCAAGAAGGCCTAATGTCTCTCCATGTTTAACCTGTAAGTCGATCTCTGAAATAAATATTTAATCGAATTTGCAACATGGGTGGATTTGGATTAATAATGTTAAGCATTGTTTGCGATCCAAGTCTAAACCTCTAAGAACAGATAAGTTGAGTTTGGAATCAATAATGTTAAGTTCTGTTTGTGATTCCAAATTTAATTTCTAAAGAACACAATAGGTTGTTAGGAATGGTTCAGGACTTGTATAAATTTTTTGTACAGGGGAACCAGTACGATATTCCGAGTAGCAACCAACAGTGAACTCTAAGTAAGTGTGATCGAAATGTGGTCGATCGGACCAACGTATTTTGGATATTGCTAACATTGTTTTACCTTTATTATTTGTACCTATTGCATTAATTCATTGTTGTAAGAAAGTCTTAGTAGATTGGGTCAATCAGACACTAAGCAAACACTGGTTCTTCAAAAAAGAAGAACAACTAGGTCATGTCCCAATCAGGACAAACTTTAGATGTTGATTCAACTCAAGAAACTAATGAAGGTTTCTAAGTTGAGATCAAGACAGTCATATCTGTTGGATCGAGTGGACCGATTAGAGTAGGGTGAATAGCCTTGCAAACAAAATTAGAACCTCTCTTGTTTCTATCTTAGTAAGGATGCACTAATTAATTATATAAAAAATAATATAAAAATAAAGAAGGGACTCGGAATATTTACTTGGTTACAATGTAGGTGGTTGTTAATCCAAGATAATGGAAAGCATTAAATGAAACTCCCTCTTTGATAAAGGTCGAAGGCGGAAAAGTCTCTTACAATAATTGAAATCTCAAAACTTGATTACAAAAAATGAATACTCAGTGTGTTGTTGAACTCCTAAATCTAGGGTGTTATTTATAGCGTTCTAGTCATAAGTGACCATTGGCTGATGTGGCACTGGAGGCACCTTAGTTCATTTGGAGGCGCCTCCAGCTGAATAAGACTTATCCTTATCGCGATGTTCAATTTTATGATCTAGTAGCTTGGAGGCACTTTGGTTCATCAGAGGCGCTTTGATTGGTGGCTTGGAGTTGCCTCAGTTCATCGGAGGCACCTCAATTCTGCTAATGTGGATTCTCGCTTTCCATGTCGCAACGTTTCTTTGACATTAGAGGTGCCTCTGATCAACTTAAAGTGCATCTAATATCACCTTAAGTTGATCAGAGGTGCCTAGACTACTGCTCATCCGAGATGCCTCCAGTCAACTGAGGCACCTTTAGTCTCTTCTATGACAGCTGATTTGTTGGGCCTCAAGTCCACTGAGGTGCCTCGGGTTTTCATGGTCAACTTCCAAGTTGACAATTTTTAGACCCTCCTCACTTGGGTGATGGTTCAGTTATTTCGGAGTTGAGCTTGAACCTAACTCCGACTTTCTTTGAGCAGGCTTTTTCTCTGACTTCTTATCCATCAGATGTGCCGCACACATCCTTCTCCGTCCACTAGAGTACTTTTCTGCAACTCCTCATCTCTCAAATGCATCTCTCAGGTGCCTCCAGTCAACTGAGGTGCCTTGGATCTTCATGGTCAACTTCTAAGTTGACCATTTTCGGACCCTACTCGCTTGGGTAATGATTCAGTTATGTAGAGTTGAGCTCACTCGAATCCAACTTCGACCTTCTCCTTGAGCAGACTTCCTCTCCGGCTTCTTGTCCATCGGATGTGCCGCACACGTTCTTCTCTCTACACCGGAGTACTCTTCTGCAACTCCTCATCTCTCAGATGCAGCGAGCTCGTCGACTCTCTTCCCATGTCATCTTTTTCACTCACTATGTTTTTCGCTCGATTTCTTATGTTCCTAAATCTCTGCACACTTAGACATAAGGCATCAAATACACAAAGTTTAACTTAATTCGATTGATCACATCAAAATTAACTGGGATATTTACAATCTTCCTTTTTGATGTGCATCAACCAGTTAAGATTATGTTAAACAAATAATAAAATAATTTATGTTTTAAAACAAATTACAAACATGAAATATTATAATTAAGTATAAAAAATAAATTTGCAATCTCTCCCTAAACTTAACCTCCATCATTTCTCTCCCTTTGATCACATCAAAAAATAACTGAATAAAATGGAAAGGATATACAAAAATTTGAAAATTTTTCTAGGAGTCAGTAGTATAGACAGAATGCAAGTCTATATATTTTTCAAACAATTATGTTTCATAAAAATTAATTTCTAAGAATTATACTTGTAATTGTCTAAATAAAATTTAAAAATTACTTATATTCTTCAAAAAAATTCCAAAATTTATAGTCCATATTAATCATTATCAAAATGACCATACAAAAAAAAATTCACAAAAAATTAGATTTTTTGTTTGTGGGAAAATATTTTTCTTTTCATCAATAATTATTTTTTAAATTAAATGCTTAAAAATAGAATTTGACTCCAAAAAATCATCTTAATTTTTTTGAATACTGAAAATATAATGATTATCTACTAAAAATCATTTTTTTTTTCAAAAATTAATCTCCAAAAGGTTTTTACTTTTAAAATTTTAATTTTTGTTAAGAAATTCATACAAATTATTTAATAGTAAAAAAGATATTAAAATTTTTTCTACAAACAGATAACATAATTTTTTATTGCAAAAAAATTAAACAAAAACAACTAACAAAGAGACTAGGACAAATAATTTTTCCAATCATGCTACTAACTTAACTAAATTAATGCAAATAATGACAATTTAATAAATTAGAGCAGATTTTGGTACACAAAAGAAATTTCTATCTATTGAATTTATTAAAAATTTCTTGGGATATTATTTCTTGAGATCTTTATAATTTGACCTCTACGATTTCTCAAATATCAATTTGGTCCTATATAATACCTAAAATTACTTTCTGAGCCATATAAATTCGAACCTACAAAATCTTGTTCTGATTTTAATTTTTCTATTTGTTCATTTAATTTTGCATTTTCATCCTTAGGTTTATCCAAATCTTCTAATAGGCATGCATAATTTTCTTTGAAATTATATATTTTGTCTTAGTTTTACATAAGGATCTACTTACCATTTTAATTGCATCATATATTTTATCGGAGGGTAAGAATCGTACCTTATTTACCGTATTGAACTCGTAGGTGGATGCTCCCCCTCTATCGATACTCTCTTTCAAAGTGGTTTCATCCTCTTTTTCTTGGTAATTTGCTATTAGTGCTAGTCTGATGTATTCCTCGACCTCAGACTCTTCTGACGACTCTCTCCATGTTGCTTTGAAATTCTTTTGCTTGGATTCTTTTTTCTTTATCTTTTCCCTTACTTTTCAATTTGAGGTAATAATCTTTGATGTGCTTTTCTTCATTGTAATTGTAGCACCTTATTCTTCTTTTCTCCTTTCTTCGTAGAAGCTTTGTGGCATGTCTCTTATCAAAGTTATTAGTTTAAAAAAAACTTATGTATTTTCCTTAACAGATAAGCTTCTTGAACTTCACCGGGAGATGTGTTTAAATCTGGTTCATTCTGTTTCACTTTTAGTGCTAGGTTCTGATTCGGGTCCTTTTCTTTTCTTAGTCCTGTACAACGAGACTTGTGTAATTTCAAAGTCGAAAATAAATTTTCTAAGCTACTTATCTCGAGGTCCTTGGAGATATAGTATGAGTCTACTATAGATATCCAATCTGGAGTCTTGGGAAATGCATTTAGTGCATATCAAAGTGCATCTTGATTTGGGACCATTTCTTCAAGGTTGTTGCATTCAAGGATGAGCTTCTTTAACTTGGAATGTAGTTGTGCCACTTTTTCTCTATTTTCATGCGGAGGTTGCTAAACTAATTTCTGAGTAAATCTCGTCGTGCTAGCTTGACTTTTGTAGTTCCTTCATATAGCTCTAGGAATTTTTCCTAGAATTCTTTAGTTTACTCATAGGCGTTGTTCCAGTTGACTTCTTGGAGTGGTAGTATGCTTAGAAAGTGGAACTCGATTTTACCTTTGCCATAAACTTGATTTGTTGTTTCTGTTGGGTTGTAAGGTTATAAATAAAGTCTCACATTTAAAATATATAGGAAAAATCATAGATTCAAGGGAAAGATATCTCTATTGGTATGAGCCCTTTTAAGTAGAGCCTAAAAATAAAACTATGAGGGCTTAGATCCAAAGTGGACAATATCATGTCATTATGGAGATATTTAAATTCTTTTTGGTTATAACAATTGGTATCACAACCTATACTGCTAGAAGGTTTAACCGGTGACTGTGCACAAGAGCTATGGTCTAATTGAGCCATGTGAGTAGAAGATTAACCTCGAACAAAGGAAGTGGGGGCTCCCATGTCTAAATTAAGAGAACCAGACACCAAGCAGGAAGTTCTAGTTGCGGCTAGGCAAGAAAGTCCTAGTAGGTCGGATGGACCAAGCGGTAGAAAGACCTGGTGGAAATCCTAGTAGGTTGGGTCGACCGAGGGGCAGGAAGATCTGGTGTGTCGAGGATCGAACGTGGGAAGCTTGTGATCCTTCATTTGAGGAGGAGATTGTTGAGTTGCAAGGTTGCAAACAAAGTCTCACATTGAAAATACATAGAAAAAATCATAGATTTATAAGGGAAAGATATTTCCATTGGTATGCGACCTTTTGGGTATAGTTCAAAAATAAAATCATACGGGCTTATGCCAAAAGTGGATAATATTATGTCATTGTAGAGATATCTAAATTCCTTTTGGTCCTAACAGTTTCTTGTTCCATTGGTGATCTTCTTTTTTTTCTCCATTCTTGTCCTTGAGTATTTCAAACCATATTTACTTATTAACAAAATATCAAAATCTATTTTAAAGAATACAGCTATTTTACTCTTCCAAAGCATGAACTTCTCATCAAACTTCAGTGGATGAATGCTAGATCCAACCATCTTCTTGTTGTTTTAGTCGGTAGTTAGTCCTTCTAAGGCTATTGGGTTCTAATACCATTTATTGGATCTGTGGACCGGCTAGAGGGAGTGAATATCCCTACAAACAAAATTAGAACCTCTCTTACTTCTATCTTAGCAAGGACATGCTAATTAATTAGATAAAAAATAACATAAAAAGAAAGAAGAGACTTAGAAGATTTACTTGGTTACAACCTAAATGGTTGTTAATTCAATGCAATGAAAAGAACTAAAAGAAATTCCTTCTTCGATAAAGGTCAGAGGTAGAGAAACCCCTTATAGCTATTGGAATTTCAAAAATTGATTACAAAAAATAAATACTGAGTGTGTTGTTGAACTCTAGCTCTAGGATGTTATTTATAGCGTTCTGGTTACAAGTGATCGTTAGCTGACATGACACTAGAGGTGCCTTAGATCATTCGGAGGCGCCTCTAGCTGGATAAGACTTATCCTTATTACAATGTTCAGTTTTTTAATCTGGCAGCTTAGAGGGGCCTTAGTTCATTGGAGGTGTCTCGATTGATGGCTTGGAGGTGCCTTAATTCATCGAAGGCGCCTTAGTTCTGCTGACGTGGATTCTCGCTCTTATCTGTGCCACATCGTTTCTTTGACATTAGAGCCACCTTAAGCTGATTAGAGGTACCTCAGCTACTGTTCATTTGAGGCGCCTCCAGTCAACTGGGGCACCTCGAGTCTCTTCCGTGGCAACATATCTGCTGGGTATTTAAGGCTTCTCAGGCCAACTAAGGCGCCTCAGGTCTTCATGTTCAACTTCTGAGTTGACTATTTTCAGACCCTTCTTGCTTGAGTGATTCTTTGGTAGTCTGAAGTTGAGCTCACCTGAACCCAATTCTGACTTTCTCCTCGAGCAAGCTTCTCGTCCCTCAGATATGCTACGCGCGTACTTCTTGCTCCACCGATGTACTCTTACATAGCTCCTAGTCTCTCGAATACACTGAGCCCGTCAATTCTCTTCCTATGCCTTTCTTCTCGATCACTATATCTTTCACTCGAATGCTTATATTCCTAAGTCCTTGCACACTCAACACAAGGCATCAAATACACAGAGACTAGCTTAACTCGGTTGATCGCATTAAAATTAACTCTGGGTATTTACAATATTTGTCTATCTTATTCATGTATTTCTATATATATTCCTAACTCTATTTTGTATGATCATTATTTATATTATTTATGTACTAACTTTGTTTTATATAAAAGCAAAGTTTTCATCGACTAAGGGGTTCAATCAACTGATCCAGGTGGATAAGCAAACTAGAATCACTACAAAGAAGGAAAACACAGATCAATCAACTGATCAAGGGGATCGGTTGATAGAACATTATATATGAAAAAATATATTAGATCGTCACAAGGAACAAAACCACTAGGTACTAATCGACTGATCAAGGTTTAGTCGATTGAAAACCCGAATTTGGCGGGATCGATTAAATCATATCTGAGCAAGCAAGGAAAGGAACAGAGACTAGTCGTCTAATAGAAGTTTAGTTGACTGAATGATTTTCAATCGACTAAAGAGGCCTATAAAAGAAGCCTTGAGGTCCAAGGCTCATCAACCATTCTTTCCACGTTCCATCTTGTTTCTGATGTTGTTCGTACAAGATCTTCTACTATGACACTGTTAGGCACACTGACAACCTACTCTTGATCTATACTCTCGACGTTGTCAGTATACTTTTATTTATTTCACTCATTTAAGATGATAGTAGTTTGTTATAATCAAACACAAACCATTACCTGGAGTACTTTCGATCAAACATAAATCACTACCTGGAGTTGCATAAAAAGACATTTTCAATCTCACAATGGAGAACTTTGCCCTTGGGTTGGCTTTTCCATCCCCTACTATGTATCTCACCGTAGACTGAAGAATTCTCCAACCAAGACCAAGTCTTTCTTGCACTAATTTTTGTTTGGTGCAATTGAGTCTTGAACTCCAAATATCTGATCTACCGTTGGAGCAGGGCCAGACTTATAGTGTAACAAGTGAGGCAAGTGCCTCAGGCCCAAAAAAATTTGGTGCCCCAAATTTAAAAAAAAAACTTATTAGTTTGATATGTTCATGGGCCTATTTTTAAGAAGTTTATAAGTAATAGTTGATAAAGAAGTCATATCTAAATTTGTATCCTAAAAAATATTCTATCTTAGTTTTAAATGTAATTATATAGAAAAGAAATTGACCGATTCAAAAAACGTTAAATAAGATAGAAGAAATCAACAGATTCATCCAACATTCACACGCTGAAGAGAGGGAGGAGCTTATTTATTTTCTCTAAGAGTTCAAAAAAAAAAATCTAGATTTGATCAAAACTTGGTTGTAGTTGAACATATTGCAAGTGAAATAGGAATTGAACCTATTTTTCGAGAAAAGCGCATCATTCGAAGAAAAAGATAATTTGATAAGATCAATAATGAAAAGGTACCTCAATCTCTTAAAGAATCTTTTTGAGTTAATTACTTCATATTTATAATTGATCAAGCTCTTTCTTCACTTGAAATTCGGTTTGAACAATTTCAAAAGTACGAAAAAACCTTTGGATTTTTATTTAGTTTGGAGAAGTTGTTATCTATTGATGATGATGGTCTCTTGAGCTCATGTGTCAATTTTCAAAATTCATTAACACATGATTGGTGTTTCAATGTTGATGGATTACATTTATTTCCAGAATTAAAGTTATTAAGACACTCATTATCTGGAGAAGCAACAAGAGCAATTGGTGTGCTGAATTATTTAAAAATAATGGATGGTTGTTATCCAAATGACTATATCGCGCGCTTATCGAGTTTTGTTGACTATACCAGTTATAGTTGCATCTACCGAAAGGAGTTTTTTCAAGTTGAAGTTGATTAAAATTTATCTTCGATCAACTATGTTGCAAGAAAGACTAAATGGGTTAGCTATATTATCTATTGAAAAAAAATCATTGAGAAAGTTGATTATGCAAATTTAATCAATACTTTTAATTCAAAAAATTCGAGACAAATAATATTCAAGTACTAGTTCGGAACATGAATTTTATATTTTGTTTGTTTTTTTTAGTATTTACTGACAACATTATTTTTGATGATATATTTTGTCTATATTTTATTCCTAGATTTCATGTTTCAAATATTATTATATTTATATCGATAAAAATTATATAAATATTAAGCTTTGAGGGCACCATATTTTGTGCTCACCTCATGCCTCAAAATCTCAGATCCAGCACTGCGTTGGAGGACCTAACTATGACACCTATAATATTATTTCTTGATGAAAAGGAAAATCCTTTGCAGCATTGGCAGAAGAACAAAATTGTGTGCCAGTTGGACATTAAAATTCTAGAATTTGTTGGATCAAGAAGCGCTAGAGGGGGGGTGAATAGCGCTCGTGGCTATTTCGTTCGATTAAAACGTATTGAGTAAAACGCAACGGAAATTAAACACAAACACACGCTAACACAAGTTGGTTACTTGGTTCGGAGCCTGTGGCGACTCCTACTCCAAGGCCCGCGATCGTTGATCGCTTCCTGTGGGCAACAACTATATTTCATAAATTTATTACAAGCTAAGTACAGAAAAAGATGTAAATAAATTTTATACCGACAACTAAAATACTAAATCTAAGGCTCCGGGTCATCGGCGTCGAGTTGTAGCTTTGTCGGACTGTCTCGTTAGCAGCTGGATGTAGAAAGATTGCTTAGTAGAAGATATCTTGAGCTGCTGGTCGAGATGTCCTTTTATACACTGCTGAAGGCGCCTTAAAGCCCATCCGAGGCGCCTCCAACCCGCGTGGATCAGCACTGATCCGATCGCACCTCATCCACTTGAAGGCACCTTCAAGCCACTCCAAGGTGCCTCCAAGCTCTGGTTCAAGGTTCCTTCAAACTCATCTAAGGCGCCTCCAGCTCTGCTGCGCTGACTTCTTCTAGCTTACACCCGAGGCGCCTCCAAGCTCCATGGAGGCGCCTCAGACATTGTTCATCCGAGGCCAAGTGTGCTCTTTTGTCCCTGCACAACGTGTTAGTCCACAAAATACATATATACCCTACAAGACAAGGTTAGCACACATAGATATGATAAGAAAGGTGTTTGATAGTCTCTGGACTATCCAGGTCTGACTTCGGATTTCCAACCGAAAACCCTAGGTCGACCTGACGCCTATTGTTCCCTCTGCGGGGAACGCGTCCTCACCTACTCCTCTCAGGAGATTACCTGTTGATAACACAATCCTCCAGATTGACTGGACTTTTGCTCGGTACTCGATGCTTCCGAACTTTCTACTGGACGTCCGCTCCCCGACCTATCCAGTCTTCCACCTGGTTCGCGACACCAAGACTTTTCACCTAGGGTTACCACCTCCTAGGACTTTTTCCTGAAGCTCTCGACCCACCAAGACTTTCCGCATAGGGTTACCACCCCCTATGACCTAGGGTTACCACCCCTAGGGTTTCCCACCTGCCTAACTACAGTTAGGACTTTTACTTAAGCACACTTAGGACTTTCCTGCAAGCTCATTCAAACTGTTAGATCACCAACCAACTTAACTTTGAATCCTTTACCATTATCAAAATATGAGTTTGATCGTCGGATGCTTCCGACACCAACAGAGTTCACTATTGAAGATAGGCCTTTGAAGCACCTTACTCCTGCCCAAAATGAAGCTTTTACAAAGCATGTGAAGGCATTACTAGACCTAGGAATTATCAAGCCCAATAAGAGCAGGCATTGAACAACTGCAATAATAGTAAATTCAGGGACCACAGTTGATCCAATCACCAAGAAGGAGAAGAAAGGCAAAGAAAGGTTGGTATTTGAACACGCACCTGGAGGACGCTTAGGTGTGTATACTGCATTCGGCTTCTTCTTAATTGATTAAAGCTTTCCTCCTGAATAAAGCTTCTATCAACTTGATGGTTATCAGTAACCAATATGGCCTCTTCAGATTTGTGCACATAAACTCTGTGGTGTGCATCATCTCATCTTGAATGATACAATACCTCAGCTGGTACTATAGAAGTTCATTCTTGCATTGATAATTGTAGTTGAGCTTCTAGTTCAATTTGTTGCTCTAGGGTATATCTTGTGGTTGCCCTGCCAGTGAATTGCCGCCCAATTCTTCGTGCTGCTTACTGGGCGTTATGGAGTCTTCGCTGGTTTCTTCGATAGCTTCTTATTTAATCTTCAAATAGTGGAGTTGTGGCTACTTGCTATTCTGTCCTGGTGGTGGTCATACTCCTTTCAACTTTTCTTATTCTTCCTTTAGAATTTTGTAAGGGTCTTTGAATACCCGAAGCCTGCCTGCCTTCTCCTTTGGCTTGGGGGGACCAAGAGACAAGTTTTGTAGTTTGGAAATAAGATCTTGTGGAAAAGGAGGAGCGTTTTGTTTTCGAAGTTCAAATTGGATTTCCTTTAAGGTTTCAACTATTTGAACAATCAATTGGATTTGAGTGTTATTTTGTTTAATTATTGCGGCTATCCCAGGTGTAACACTTTGGTAGTCACTTAGTTTAGCAAATCCGATAGAAGGGGTTTCAATAGAATCAGTTGAAGAAATTGCTTCTCTGTAAGAGGTAGTATTTCTTGTAGTAATAAAAGTGCTCATAAAGTTTCAGGACTTACAGGGACTCCTGGAGTTCGGGCGAGGGTAGTTCTTTCCCAGAGAATCTCATATAGATGTGCCCTTGGATTTTCTTAGGTCACCTGCCTTTCTTACCAAGTTAGGATCTATACTTTTGCTTCTCAAGGTTACATAATACCAACAAGCCCAAACAACAATAATTTATTGTACCAGAATGACGGTGGGTTTTGCGTGGAAGTTGCGTGGAAGATTTAAGTTGAAGATTTAAGAGGGTATAGAAACCCTCAAGTAAAGCTCAAGTGGATGCTTGATGCCTTGCAAGAGGAGATTACCTTTTTTCTTATAGCAAACGTCGGATGCTCTTTTGGCCCCATCGACACATTTGATGATAAGAAGATCAGAAGGAATTTTATCTTTACAGCACACCCATAGATAAGAAGATAAGAAGGAATCTTATCTTTACAGAGAACACCAGTTTTCTTTACAGCACACCCGTACTACTTTAAACAAAGTTGCTTGCGAATCTACTTTATTAAAGCTGAGTAGTTATTTCTCGGGTCCATCATGTCTGTTGCTTTAGACCTTAAAGTTCCTCATTCTGGATACGCAATCCTGAAGGAGATATGCTGTCTGTGATAATTGTTCATCATTTTGTTTGATAGCTGGATACCAATCATTCCACCAGTTGTCCCTTCCCCTTCTTTTATTGCACTCCCGTTTCTTTAATGAGTGGATGATTCTGAGTTGCTGAAGTGCATTGATGGTTTGGACTGCGGCTCTTTGCTCAAGCATGTGTAACTCTTCAGAGAACTGGTCATATCTTTCCAGTTGAACTGGGCAGGAGCCGTGTATTTCATCAAGCTTTCGCTGGTACTGCTCAGCGACTTTGAGAGAATCTGCAACATCCTGTTCAGTGTCACTTGCGCCTTTGGGTTGGGCTGACGCTCTACCTCCTTGAGTGCTGGTTCCACCAAGGCTAATTGGCTTAGCTCCTGTTCCGGCCATTCTGCCAAAATTAACACAGATATTAATCGAGATAAAGAATCGGCTACCTGGTTATTTTTCCCGTCAATACGTTCAAATTGTACTGTTGGGTCGGCTCTGGTGATATAATCAGTAAAAGAAATCCATCGTACTCTAGAGGGTTTGTGATTAGTAATTTTGTTGAAAAAACTGATAATTGTCTGACAATCAGATCTAATGAGGAGCTCTGATTTATTAAGGAAATAAATTTTCAAAGCTTCCATAGTATTCATCACCGCATAAATTTTAGCGTCAATTGTTGATTTCGGAGGATTGAACTTTCTGCTTAAATAAGCGCATATTTTTTCAGAAGAGGCTAGATCAAATTTCTTTCTCTTCCATTTGCAGATACCTCCCCATCCATCCATATATCCGTGAACTTCTAAAATTATGTAGCAATCTGGAGGGGGTATTTCTAGATCTGGAAGCTGTTTTATTTTCTCCTTAACTTGATGGATTAAGTCACAATCTTGTTGATTTAGTCTTTGTTGGTTGCTACTCGGAAAACCTAGAGGTTCCACTGTACAAAAATTTTGTACAAAGGTCTGAACCTTTTCCTAGCTACCATGTGTTCTTTTAAATTAAATTTTGGATCGCCTGCGGAACTTAACACGTTTGATCCAAAACTTAATCTATTTGTTCTTTTAGGTTTTGACTTGGATCTCCTGCGGAACTTAACACGTTCGACCCAAATCACCTTAAGTTATTAATTCCATTAAATATTAATTTTCATAATTGGTTCCCAGTACTGACGTGGCGAGGCACACGACCTTCTTGGATATGGGAGCAACCACCACCGACTAGACAAAACCTTTTATAGAAATCTAATATTTAATTTTCTAAAATAACTTTAGGTTAACCAAAAAGAACAATCAAATCATAAGGAAAAGAAAAAACAAAAGAACATAACATCGAAAAATATATTCGAAATTCTAGAACGTAAGCCTCTTGTATTTGGTATTATTTCCATAAATAACTAGTATGATGCGGAAAGAAAAATTACTAGTTATACCTTGTAGAAAAACCTCTTGATCTTCTACCGTATTCCTCTTCTAACCTCGGACGTTGTATGGGCAACGATCTTCCGAGATGAGAAACCACCAACCACCTTCTTCTCCTCCTAGCTAGGTTCGGCCAATAAAGAAGCTTTACCAAGAAGAAAATCAAAACACCAACCAAGCTCCAAGAGATGCTAGCTTCCTCTCCTTCTTCTTCTTCTTCTCCAAGTAGTATCCGGCCACCACAAGAGCTCCAAGGAAAGAGAGGGGTTCGGCCACCACAAGAGGAAGAAAGGGAAAGGATGGCCGGCCACAACAAGGAACAAAAGAGGGAGAGAAAATAATAGAGGTTGTGTCTTGTGAAGGCACCCTCACCCCTTCTTTTATATTCCTTGGCCAAGGCAAATTAGGAAATTTAATTACAATAAAATTTCCTTAATTTTCTTGACATGATTTAATTGAGAAAAATAAAATAAAATTTCTCAATTTAATCTATATTGGCCGGCCACATCAAGGGAAACAATTTAGACAAGTTTTAATCAACAAATTTAAACTTCCTAATTTGTTTCCGGAAATTTTAAAAAATAAAATTTCTCTTCAAAAATCTCTTCATGGTTGATAAAAGGAAATTTCTATAATTTTAATTTTACAACATGTGAATAATTTTTAAAGAGAAAATAAAATATCTCACCAATCTACAAATAAGGAAAGAGATCTAATATCTTTCTTTAATCTTTTGTAGATCTTTTATAAGAGAGATATTATAATTTTAATTCTCTTTAATAAATTATTTCTTCCACATAATAAAAATTAAAATTAAAATTCCTTTTTAATTTAATTTGGCCGGCCCCCACTAGCTTGGGTTCAAGCTAGGGCCAGCCACCCCAATTTATACCTAGGCCGGCCCTAGCTTGGTTCCCAAGCTAGCTTGGCCGGCCCCCTATTGGTGGGTATAGAAGGTGGGTATAGGTGGGTATAGTACTCTATAAATAAGAGGCTACGATAGGGACCGAGAGGAGGAATTGGTTTTGGTCTCCCGATAAAATTAAGCATCCCGTGTTCGCCCCGAACACACAACTTAATTTTATCAATAATAATTCATTCCACTAGAGAACTATTATTGAACTACCGCACCAATCCCAAATTACATTTTTGGGCTCCTTCTTATTATGAGTGTGTTAGTCTCCCTGTGTTTAAGATATCGAATGTCCACTAATTAAGTGAGTTATTGACAACTCATTTAATTAATATCTAAGTCCAAGAGTAGTACCACTCAACCTTATCGTCATGTCGGACTAAGTCCACCTGCAGGGTTTAACATGACAATCCTTATGAGCTCCTCTTGGGGACATTATCAACCTAGTATCTCTAGGACACAGTTTCCTTCTATAATCAACAACACACACTATAAGTGATATCATTTCCCAACTTATCGGGCTTATTGATTCATCGAACTAAATCTCACCCATTGATAAATTAAAGAAATAAATATCAAATATATGTGCTTGTTATTATATTAGGATTAAGAGCACATACTTCCATAATAACCGAGGTCTTTGTTCCTTTATAAAGTCAGTATAAAAGAAACGACCTCAAATGGTCCTACTCAATACACTCTGAGTGTACTAGTGTAATTATATAGTCAAGATAAACTAATACCTAATTACATTACGACCTTCTAATGATTTGTTCCTTTCCATTTTAGTCGTGAGATACTGTTTATAATTTATAAGGTACTGATAACATCATCTTCTGCATGTGACACCACATACTATGTTATCTACAATATAAATTATATGAACAACTACAAACAAATGTAGACAATTTAACCAAATGTGATTTTTTATTCATAATGAATGTTTACAAAGCTTAGGCTTTCAGTATACACTCCAACAGTCTTTTCTCTCCATTGGGGGACGTTTTTGCATAGAGAGGACCTAGGAGCTACCCAAGATTTGGAATATAGTTTCTTGCATAATTTAACAGTCCCAGCCATGATTGCATACCTTTAGTGGTTTTAAGATCATTATTCTTGAAATTTGTGAATTTGGATATAACTGTTGGAACCCCAAGGTTGTTTTGGCGTGATCAACAAGTTAAGTTGTCACGCCCCAGAGGAGTCCTTGTCCGAAGAAATTTTGGCAGCATCCCCCCTGTATGGCGGACAATCTGAAACTTCTACATAACACATATACATCAGCCACAGGCGGCTGGAATAATAACAATAAATAAAAACAATCACCACGCAGTTTATATAGATATTCAGCCTCTAGCTGTCACAACCACGCAGTTAATAATAGTAATCACAAACAATAGTACTCTGACTCGAAATCCACCCTACCCAACTACACTCGTAAAGCTCAAATCCGACGAACTCACCTCTTCTGCCGTCCAGGCAGGCATGTAGTAGAATAAAATCCAAATCATACCAAAAGTCCATCAAACGGAAGGATTCCATACAATATCCATATGTAAAATCCAAAACAAGACTAAAACAAAGTCTGATAGAGAAAAACTAAAATAAAATATCCAAGTATCAAATCAACCAAGTCTAAAACATAGTCAAATGAGAAGCATAAACAAAACCAAAGATAACTATAGCTGGTGGTCTGCAGGGGATTAGCAACTGGAACTCTCTCTCTTAACAGCATCAACCTGAAATATAACAACAATGGAGGCGGGGTGAGTCCAACACTCAGCAGGTACAATTGATATGCAAAGTAAAGGAATAACACCTAGCACTAATCATGCGTACAGTCTCCTGATAAAAATAAAGATAAATGCAAACCGAAGTAGACAGGAGAGAATCTGTACTAACCAGGACCCGGTATAAGGACAAACATTCCGAAAGGTATAGAAGACCTGTATGCATGTCAAACATAGGTATCCAAACAATATGCAGCATATAAATGCAGCAAACACAATCACAAACAATAAATGCATCATGCAAATGATGCCAATGTCATGGTCACCCCTGACGCCAGTCAGCCAACTCATAACAAAAGTGGTACCGAGTGGGTAGAGCTGTGACAACCGTGCACTCTGCATCACTACCCCTGATGAGTGATCGAGTGGACGGGATGCTGTCGGAGTACACACGTACTCCTACCCCAAATCATAAATGGGGGAGCGCAATGCTCTCATCTCCCAGTACGCTATGACGGGGAGGGATCTCTAACGTGCTACACGTTGCGTCACACTACCCATGAGCGGACCAACGGAGCACCGAAAGAGCCAAACTGACGTGCTACCACGCTGTATCACACTACCCATGAGCGTTAGAATGGAACACCGAACAGTGATGAAACTGGCAATGTGCTCAACAATAATGGAGCAATCTATCGCACAGCATGCGATCATGCAAATGGTGCATGTCACTAAGCATGGTAATATACTAAACCAACCTCTAGACATATAACAATGGCACCATAGTGAATAAATCATATCAAGATATACTGATCAATAAGGTATCAAACCTAGGTCCTGAACATGTGAAACATGGTTATATCACTACCCATGAGCATGAAAAATCAGGTACGAGATCAATACGAGATGCAAACAAACAACCAATCAAACAGGTAACATGTATTGGGCAGTGATTAACCGAACAAATAAAAAACACAATTAATGCAACATGTTAATTTCATTACTAAGCATATCAAAGACAATAAGTCAAAAGTACCCGCCTCCGACAAAAGAAAGGTCCAATTTCCGACTCCGAGATACTCGTCTTGCGTCAAAGTCCTGTATCAATACGACATACAGGTTTAGCTAATTATATACAAATTAATTAGCTAAATCGAATCCCTGAAATCTAACTTAAATACAAACCCAATTTATAAACCTCAATTAGATCATCAATTAACTTATCCAAATGGAATACAACAAATACATTTATCAATCTAATATCAATTAATCAACTGGTACTATCCATTACTATTAATGAAATTCAATGTAGAATGGAATCACCTCTAAACTCACCTAAATCTGGATGTATCACTTTTAAATCCAAGGTCGAAGAATTTCCAATTGACACAACTGAAAACCTTCTGGGAAACCAAAAACAATTAGCACATGATCCAACTACAAGCGATGGTTGCTACTGGAATTAGAACACGTGACTTCACTGCTAGGGCACGGGTTAGAAGCTTCAGCAGTAGGGAACTAGGGCCGGTGAGAAAGCAACGATCTAGGGTTCGGTGGCCACAATAGAGCGAACGACGTGGCACTGTGCAGAGGAGCAGCGACGGCAGTACACCCAACTAGGGCACGAACTGGTGAGGAAGATCTCTGCGATCGCCGGCTGCTCAAGCAAGGAAACAAGGCGGTGGTCGGCAGTGGCGTCGGAGCCGGCTAGGGCACTCGAGATGCTAGGGCAGAAGCGTCGGGGATGGAACAGGTGGTTTGATTAGTGAGATTTGTGCCGACGAGAAGCCCTGGTGCTAGGGCTCGGATCGGTGGCCGGCAGCGGTGAAGAGAAGGGCGTGCGCGCTCGGGAAGGAAGAAGAAAGGGTGGCTCTCGTCGCCGGCGGCCTGGTTTCGGGCGGAGGAGAGGGAAGAAGAGGAGAAGAACCGTGGAGCAGTTAGGGCATGGGTTCGGCGCAAGAGGAGTGGCGTCGGGTGATCGGGGAGGAAGAAATGGCACCGCGGATCAAGGGGAATCGGCAACAGGTGAGGGAAAAGGAAAAATAAAGGAAAATGAAAAGAAAACATAAAATAAATAAACATTTCCTCTTTAAAACGGGGTAGCCTAAACAGGCTTCCGGCCCCCGTTTTTAACCCCGTTAAATCGTCCGTACGAGCTCCGAAAAATTTCCGAAAAATATCCAAAAATTCTGAAAAATTCCCTTATTAATATTCGCCTATTTTCGGTATTTTACATTCTCCCCCACTAACAAAAATTTGGTCCCCAAATTTTATCATCTACCATCAGCAAGTACTAACAACAGACAAAGAGTATAGATGCTGAACGGTAAATTAAATCATATACATTAAGTGAAAAGATGAGGATATCGAGCTCGGATCGTATCCTCGAGCTCTCCCAAGTAACTTCCTCGTCCAAATGATACTGTCATCCGACTTAACCAGCCAAATATTCTTGTTCCGCAACTGACGCTCTTTCCGATCTAAAATCCATACCGGAACCTCCTCATAGGTGACGTCAGGCTGAAGGAAACTGAGATTATCTATCAACACATGTATCGGATCGGGTACGTATCTCCTCAGTAAAGATACGTGGAATACGGCGTGAACACCTGTCAAAGCTGGTGGTAGCGCCAAACGATAAACTACCGCTCCAACCCTTTCCAAGCTCTGGAAAGGTCCAATGTATCGCGAAGCTAGCTTACCTCTGAGGACAAATCTCTTCACCCTTTTTAGTGGGTGAGACTCGTAGAAAAACATGGTAGCCTGCAGAGAACTCTACGGGCCTGCGTCTCCGATCAACATAATTCTTCTGGCGATCCTGCGCCTCTGACATCCTCCGTCTGATAATACGGACCAATTCTGCCTCTTGCTGAGCTCTATGAGGTCCCAACAACTGGGTCTTCCCATCCTCACCCTAGAGGTTGGTGTCCGACAAGGCCTACCATACAACGCTTCAAACGGTACCCTCTGGATAGCCGAATGAAAACTATTATTGTAGGCGAACTCTACCAATGGCAAGTGATCCCCCCAATTGCTTCCAAAATCCTATACACATGACCTCAGCAAGTCCTCTAGAGTCTGAATGGTCCGCTTTGACTATCCACCTGTCTGAGGATGGAAAGCTGTACTGAAGCAGAGCTGCGTGCCCAAGGCCTGCTGCAGACTCTGTCAAAAACAAGATGTGAACCGGAGGTCTCTATCCGAAATAATA
This sequence comes from Zingiber officinale, assembly GCF_018446385.1. NCBI lineage: Eukaryota > Viridiplantae > Streptophyta > Magnoliopsida > Zingiberales > Zingiberaceae > Zingiber > Zingiber officinale. The sequence goes on from NC_055996.1 coordinate 121,405,247, forward strand.
CTCAATGAAACACCATGTAATCTGATGATCTCTCGGCAATACAGATCTGCCAATCGATCCAGGGGATCAGTCCTCCGGATCGCTAAGAAGTGCGCGGATTTGGTTAATCGGTCAATGATTACCCAAATCACGTCATGGCCTCGCCGTGTCCTCGGCAAATCCACTTTAAAGTCCATGGTAATGTGTTCCCATCTCCACTCAGGAATAGGAATCCGCTGAAATAATCTGGCAGGTATCTGGTGCTCAGCCTTCGCCTGCTGACAAACAAGACATCTAGCTACAAAATCCGCGATGTCTTCCTTCATGTCGTTCCACCCATAGAAACACCTCAAATCTTGATACATACGGGTACCGCCTAGGTGGATCGCAAATCGAGAGTGATGAGCCTCCTGGAATAGCTCCTGTAAGACCGGATGAGACTGAGGTACGCATAATCTGCCTCGGAAGTATATAATACCCTCCTCGTCTCGTATGAACTCGGTCTGCTGCCCGGAAGCTATCTGGCTGCAAATAAATTGCAAATACTGATCAGCAGCCTAGGGCTCTCGTATCCTCGTCCTGATCAACGACTGAGCACCCATGGTAACCAGAGTACCCTGCTCTGTCTGTCCTTACCCCTCAAGGCCCAAACCGGAGAAACCTTAAATCAAGTCTGTGACCACAACTCGGTGGCAAGCTAAAGTCCCTCCGGACTTCCTGCTAAGCGCATCGGCAACCACATTAGCTTTCCCCGGGTGATAGCTAATGGTACAATCAAAAATCCTTCAGGAACTCCATCCATCGCCTCAGTCGGAGATTAAGTTCCTTCCAAGTAAACAGATATTTGAGACTCTTATGGTCAGTGAGAATCTCAAATGTAACGCCATATAAATAATATCGCCAAATCTTCATGGCAAAAATAATGACGACTTGCTCCAGATCATGTACAGGGTAGTTCTTCTCATGTTCCTTCAATCGACGAGAAGCATAGGAGACTACCATATTGTGCTGCATCAGAACAGCGCTCAAACCCTGAATAGATGCGTCGGTGCAGAGGACATATCCGTCCTCTCCAGAAGGTAAAAATTCAAAATCGGAGCCGACACTAGTCTCCGCTTCAGCTCCTAAAAACTGGTTTTGTCATCTTCAGTCCAAGTGAACTTCACGCCTTTCTAGGTCAGGCGTGTCAGTGACATAACTATCCGAGAGAAACCCTCAACGTATCTCAGGAAATATCGAGCCAAACAGAGAAAGTTGCGAGCCTCTTCTATAGACTCCGTCTACTCCCAACGGTAACAACCTCGATCTCCTGTGGAACCACGGTATACTCCTACTAATGCCCGTGTGTCTCAAACATCTCACAAAAGACAACCAAAATACACACTACTGATCTTCACATCTAGACGTTTCCATCGAAGCATCTCTAGAACTATACAAAGATGAAGTGCGTAACTCACCGTGGATCCGAAATAAATGACAACACCGTCAACAAAGACAATGGAAACCGATCCAAACATCCTGGGAATACCAAAATCATCAAGTCTCTGAAAACCTCTAAGGCTTCCTAAACCCTAATGGTAAAATCATGACACATAATGTTCATATCACAGACATTTCTAACCATAAGATCCCTGACAATAAGTCAGAAATATGATCACCAACGATATAAATCATCTAAGCATAAATCCTCCAGTGTGAGAGCAACGCTCCATCACAGAAAATACCACATATGTGGGAGCAACGCTCTACCATAAGAAATCCTCAATATGTAGGAGTAACACTCCACTACAAATAATCTATAACATGTATCTGCAATAGATATGGGAGCAATGCTTCGCTACAAGCAATCCGAAATATGTATATGTGGGAACTCCGCTCCACCACAAACGATCCATAAGTGTCCAAGGCACCTAACTATCCAATTAGAGGTTGCACGAGATCACTCAACCACATATCACTGTAGGCAACCAAAGGTATAAACAACCTAGTAAACAAATCAAATCCATAGTCAACTCTATCATCATCCTAGTGGGTTGGTCACCCACTAATAGGAGAATTAGTTGACAGGGTTATACAACCAATAACATAATGTAGACACTCAGCATTCTACATTCAACATAGGTAGAATCATCATGATGCTACCCACCATACACCTGGTACACATGCACACACAACATATATCTAATCGACATAATCCTCCAATTTGTACACACCAAACACACTCATAGCACAGGTATAAATCAGTGTGATACCTCCAACAATACCTATCAAACCCGTGTGCATATATCAACATAGGTATAATCAACAATACACCTCAACAACACTCACATGACATATGTAGACATATGCCAAGAGTATAATCAACGTAATACTTCCAACAAATCATAATCGACACGAGTATACTCTCAAAATAATCATATAATAAACAAGATACCTCAAATATTACACCCAACACATCTGCACATATCACAACTCAGATTAGATCGATAAGATACATCCAATAAAACACTCAAACATATGTGCACATTCCACAACATAGTTTTTAATTGACAAATACCTCCAATAAATAATCAGACATGTATGTCTAACCACTCGGGTATAATCTACTAGAAACCCACAATAATCATATGTATAAAGGTATACGACCCAAAAGATAAAGTCAGAATTCAAGAACATCAAGACACTCTCATTTTTTATCCTCAAAAATATCAGCCCACAAAATATCAGATGAATAAGTCTCTACTCCCCATGAGAGCAAGTTAACATTCAAAACATCAAATCATTATTTATCAACATAGTCTAATATCAGAGGAAGTAAACATCAATTTTATCATCCTGTTAACTAACCACAACTAACCAGATTTATTAAAATCTCATAGGCACTCTAAACCATAAACTCTCTAGCACCCGATTTATAATCTGATCACCAACTATAAACATCAAACCTGTGAATATCATACATGACACTCACTATGTCACCATCAACAACAACCCAAATAATAAATCATCAAAATAGTTATCCACTAATAGATCATCAAACAACCACATAACATTTACTCTCATAAATCATTAGAAATCAACACATCACAATATCTGATCTCCCAATATCCCTCAACCTCAAATTATTCTCAACAATGATCAAACATGATAACTCTCCAATGACCCATTTTCATCGTATCAGATACCCTAATATCCAAAAGATACGAGTATAAAAACTCTACTGGCTAAGTCCACAAGAATATATAGGTATCATCCATTACCCAGCTAACAATAGCAGAGACTGATATGTGCCTCCATCTCCTAATAGTAGTAACAGAAGCTAAAACTACTGATGGTATGATATGAAAAATCACCAGAGACTATAATCCTTGATCTCTATTAAGGTCGACCAAGATCAGTGGCTAACCCATCACATGTAATATGGCTACAACAACCAGACAGGTAATAAAGATAAAGTGCTAATAGATGTCCTAACTATCATAAAATAAACATCATACCTATTTGTCGTCTGGAGATGTTCCATCGCTGTCCAGTCCCCAACTTCTGACCTCAAAATTCCGAACGAGAAAATCGCCGGAAATCCATATAAATCCGAAACGGAAGTCCGAAACATAACCATAACGGAAATCCGTACAAACCGAAATAGACATCCAAAAATCCAGAACACCAAAAGTAGGTATCCATAACCTGCTCTGATACCAATAAATTGGTATCAGATAAATCTCGAAAATCCAAAACACGGAAATCCAACAAGCGTCGCCGAACTCTGGCGCTCTGATACCAAGTAAATAAATTGGTATCAGGTTATCCCAAACATCAAAAATACGAAAACAAAAGATCGTATACCTGTGCTCTGATACCACTAAATTGTCACGCCACAGAGGAGTCCTTGTCCGAAGAAATTTCGGCAACATCTCCCCTGTACGGCGGACAATCTGAAACTTCTACATAACACATATACATCAGCCACAGGCGGCTGGAATAATAACAATAAATAAAAACAATCACCACGCAGTTTATATAGATATTCAGCCTCTAGCTGTCACAACCACGCAGTTAATAATAGTAATCACAAACAATAGTACTCTGACTCGAAATCCACCCTACCCAACTACACTCGTAAAGCTCAAATCCGACGAACTCACCTCTTCTGCCGTCCAGGCAGGCATGTAGTAGAATAAAATCCAAATCATACCAAAAGTCCATCAAACGGAAGGATTCCATACAATATCCATATGTAAAATCCAAAACAAGACTAAAACAAAGTCTGATAGAGAAAAACTAAAATAAAATATCCAAGTATCAAATCAACCAAGTCTAAAACATAGTCAAATGAGAAGCATAAACAAAACCAAAGATAACTATAGCTGGTGGTCTGCAGGGGACTAGCAACTGGAACTCTCTCTCTTGACAGCATCAACCTGAAATATAACAACAATGGAGGCGGGGTGAGTCCAACACTCAGCAGGTACAATTGATATGCAAAGTAAAGGAATAACACCTAGCACTAATCATGCGTACAGTCTCCTGATAAAAATAAAGATAAATGCAAACCGAAGTAGACAGGAGAGAATCTGTACTAACCAGGACTCGGTATAAGGACAAACATTCCGAAAGGTATAGAAGACCTGTATGCATGTCAAACATAGGTATCCAAACAATATGCAGCATATAAATGCAGCAAACACAATCACAAACAATAAATGCATCATGCATATGATGTCAATGTCATGGTCACCTCTGACGCCAGTCAGCCAACTCATAACAAAAGTGGTACCGAGTGGGTAGAGCTGTGACAACCGTGCACTCTGCATCACTACCCCTGATGAGTGATCGAGTGGAAGGGATGCTGTCGGAGTACACACGTACTCCTACCCCAAATCATAAATGGGGGAGCGCAACACTCTCATCTCCCGGTACGCTATGACGGGGAGGGATCTCTAACGTGCTACACGTTGCGTCACACTACCCATGAGCGGACCAACGGAGCACCGGAAGAGCCAAACTGACGTGCTACCAAGCTGTGTCACACTACCCATGAGCGTTAGAACGGAACACCGAACAGTGATGAAACTGGCAATGTGCTCAACAATAATGGAGCAATCTATCGCACAGCATGCGATCATGCAAATGGTGCATGTCACTAAGCATGGTAATATACTAAACCAACCTCTAGACATATAACAATGGCACCATAGTGAATAAATCATATCAAGATATACTGATCAATAAGGTATCAAACCTAGGTCCTGAACATGTGAAACATGGTTATATCACTACCCATGAGCATGAAAAATCAGGTACAAGATCAATACGAGATGCAAACAAACAACCAATCAAACAGGTAACATGTATTGGGCAGTGATTAACCGAACAAATAAGAAACACAATTAATGCAACATGTTAATTTCATTACTAAGCATATCAAAGACAATAAGTCAAAAGTACCCGCCTCCGACAAAAGAAAGGTCCAATTTCCGACTCCGAGATACTCGTCTCGCGTCAAAGTCCTGTATCAATACGACATACAGGTTTAGCTAATTATATACAAATTAATTAGCTAAATCGAATCCCTGAAATCTAACTTAAATACAAACCCAATTTATAAACCTCAATTGGATCATCAATTAACTTATCCAAATGGAATACAACAAATACATTTATCAATTTAATATCAATTAATCAACTGGTACTATCCATTACTATTAATGAAATTCAATGTAGAATGGAATCACCTCTAAACTCACCTAAATCTGGATGTATCACTTTTAAATCCAAGGTCGAAGAATTTCCAAATTGACACAGCTGAAAACCTTGCTGCCGGAAACCAAAAACAATTAGCACATGATCCAACTACAAGAGATGGTTGCTACTGGAATTAGAACAAGTGACTTCACTGCTAGGGCACGGGTTAGAAGCTTCAGCAGTAGGGAACTAGGGCCCAGGTGAGAAAGCAACGATCTAGGGTTCGGCTGGCCGGCAATAGAGCGAACGACGACGGCACTGTGCAGAGGAGCAGCGACGGCAGTACACCCAACTAGGGCACGAACTGGTGAGGAAGATCTCTGCGATCGCCGGCTGCTCAAGCAAGGAAACAAGGCGGTGGTCGGCAGTGGCGTCGGAGCCGGCTAGGGCACTCGAGATGCTAGGGCAGAAGCGTCGGGGATGGAACAGGTGGTTTGATTAGTGAGATTTGTGCCGACGAGAAGCCCTGGTGCTAGGGCTCGGATCGGTGGCCGACAGCGGTGAAGAGAAGGGCGTGCGCGCTCGGGAAGGAAGAAGAAAGGGTGGCTCTCGTCGCCGGCGGCCTGGTTTCAGGCGGAGGAGAGGGAAGAAGAGGAGAAGAACCGTGGAGCAGTTAGGGCATGGGTTCGGCGCAAGAGGAGTGGCGTCGGGTGATCGGGGAGGAAGAAACGGCGCCGCGGATCAAGGGGAGTCGGCAACAGGTGAGGGAAAAGGAAAAATAAAGAAAAAAAGAAAAGAAAACATAAAATAAATAAACATTTCCTCTTTAAAACGGGATAGCCTAAACAGGTTTTTCCGGCCCCCATTTTTAACCCCGTTAAATCGTCCGTACGAGCTCCGAAAAATTCCCGAAAAATATCCAAAAATTCTGAAAAATTCCCTTATTAATATTCGCCTATTTTCGGTATTTTACATAAGTTAGGTCCTGTTTGTTTCTAACCTTGTGTCTAAGTGTGCAGGAGCTTAGGAACACAGGTAGTCGAGCGGAAGACGTAGCTAGTGAGAAGGACGGCACACTGTGCGTCCGAGGGATGAGACGCTGCGGAAGAGTACCCCGTTGGACGAGAAGGAAGCGTGCGGTGGTTCCGAGGGACGAAAGCCGAAGCGGAAGATTGCTCGGGGAGCAAGAGACGCAGCTAGCGAAAAGGTCAGCACGGGGTGCGACCGAGGGACGAAGACTACGGATGAGTACGCTGGTGGACGAGAAGGAAACACGCAGCGATTTCGAGGGATGAGAAGCCGGAGGGAAGCACGCTCGGGAAGACCGGAAGTTGGGTTCGGGTGAGCCCTATTCCGAATGGCAGAGATCACCCAAGTAAGCGGATCCGGAGAGGAAGACCCAGACCGAGTCGGGACTAAAACGGAGCAGAGGTCCCGGATGAAAAAATCAACCAGAGTTGACTTTTGGGGTCCGGGGCGCCCGGAGCTGACTGGGGTGCCCGGACCCCTCCGGGGCGCCCGGAACCCTTCTGGGCGTCTGGACCAACCATTTGACCAGGATCGAGTTTTGACTCGATCTGATCGTTAGGGGATAAGTTTTATCCCCCCCCCCAGGGCGCCCGGAACCCTTCCAGGCGCCCCGACCAAGGCTATAAATATAGCCTTGGTCCAAAAGCTTTTCAATGAACTCTAAATTGTAATTCCAAGCACTTGTGCGCTTCTGTTCTAGTTTAGCTTCTGTTTTCTGCACTTCAACGCTGTATGAGGCTTCTCCGCCTGAAGGAGTTTTTAGTGAGCTTAATCTTCCTTGGATTAACAACCACATCGGTTGTAACCAAGTAAACCTTTTGTGCCTCACTTTTTCTTTATGCTTTTAATTTATCAGCTTACTTTATATATGCAAGTGTTAGTTTAAAGAGTTTGAGGAGGGTTTGTCTTTTTGTGTTTGCAGGATATCAAACCCCCTCCTAGTCGGTCGTAATGGTCCTACAAGTGGTATCAGAGCTGAGACGCTTTAGGAGGACTAACCGCCGAACGAAGCAACGAGATGGCCGGACCAAGCATCTATCCACCAGCATTCTATGGGGAGTTCGCATTCTGGAAATGACGAATGGAGGTTTACTTTAAAACTGATTTCAATATGTTATTAATAATGAAGTATGGTTTTATAATGCCCAAAAGCGAAGAAGGAGAAGAACTTAAGGAGCATCAATGGATTGACGAGCAGCGCGACAAATTCATGGCAAATGGTAAGGCTGAATCCAGTCTTTTGAGCATGTTACCTGCTAAGGATCTCGACAGAGTCGGAACATACAAAAGCACAAAAGAACTTTGGGAAAAGTTATTGAAGATCTACGAAGAACCAGCTGAAGCCGAATCCGAATCCTTGATGGACACCGAGCCGCCAACAGAAGAGTTAAAGATGGAGGAAATTACCAAGACAGCTCTAACCGCCAAATCTCATCCCGAGGACAAAGAAAGCTCATTCCAGATGAGCATCGATGAAGGGGAAGAGTTATCAGAAGAAAGCAACTCAACAAGGGGAGAATCAACCACCAACAAGGTAAGTCAAGTATGGTCTCCACCTCCTGATCAATTAATTGAGTCAGCCAAAGTTTTTTCGAAAGATTCTCAAGAATAGAAGCTATATTGAAAAATGATCTTTTCAAATTACAAATCATTTTGTCAAATGAATTTTGCAAATCAGAAATATTGTTAAAAAATTCTTGCAAATTACGAAATATTTTTTCGAACGAATTTCGTAAATTAGAGATATTATCGAAAGAGTTTTTTAGATTAGAAAATTTATTATCAACAGATTTGTTCAAATTAAAATTTATGTTGTAAAAATATTTTTGCAAATTACAAAATATTTTGTCAAACAAATTTTGCAAATTGGAAATGTTGTTGAAAAACTTTATAAAGTTAGAATTTAGATTATCAAAATATTATTATGAAATAGAGATTAACATGATTTTTACATGTTTAATATTTGTGGTTTCAAATCTGAAAAAGTGTGACTTAAGAAGTTATGATAAATTAAAATGGAAATTTAAAAACTTTTTGATGAAAGCATGAAATTTAAAAAAAAAAAATTTGCATAGAAATTTTTTCAATGTTATCAATTTTCTTGCATAAATTTTTGGGCTTAGAATAATTTTTTTTATGGTAAAAATTATTGTAAAATTTTCAAAGTTCTCGAAATTTTTCTAAAAAGTTCTTAATGACTTAGATTTTTTTTTTGATTTAGAGATATTTTTTCTAAATTTTTAACCCTAAGATTATTTTTCTTGAAACCCCATTTTTATTGTGATGAAAGGGGGAGAAGTGAAATTATAAGTCTAGGGGAGGTAGAAAATTGAAAATTAAAATTTGGAATGTTTGAAATTTAATTTTTTCTATCATTTTGCATATTATTGCAATAAATTGTTTTATTCTATATCTATTTTTCACCCTAGCTTAACTTGAGTTGCTCACACCAAAAAGGGGGAGATTATTGGAACCCCAAGGTTGTTTTGGCATGATCAACAAGTTAAGTTAGGTCCTGTTTGTTTTTAACTTTGTGTCTAAGTGTGCAGGAGCTTATGAACACAGGTAGTCGAGCGGAAGACGCAGCTAGCGAGAAGGACGGCACGCTGTGCGTCCGAGGGACGAGGCGCTGCGGAAGAGTACCCCGGTGGACGAGAAGGAAGCGTGCGGTGGTTCCGAGGGACGAAAGCCGAAGCGGAAGATTGCTCGGGGAGCAAGAGACGCAGCTAGCGAGAAGGTCGGCACGGGGTGCGACCGAGGGACGAAGACTGCGGATGAGTACGCTGGTGGACGAGAAGGAAACACGCAGCGATTTCGAGGGACGAGAAGCCGGAGGGAAGCACGCTCGGGAAGACCGGAAGTTGGGTTCGGGTGAACCCTATTCCGGATGGCAGAGATCACCCAAGTAAGCGGATCCGGAGCGGAAGACCTGGACCGAGGCGGGACTGAAACGGAGCAGAGGTCCCGGACGAAAAATTCAACCAGAGTTGACTTTTAGGGTCCGGGGTGCCCGGAGCTGACCGGGGCGCCCGGACCAACCTTTTGACCAGGATCGAGTTTTGACTCGATCTGATCGTTAGGGGATAAGTTTTATTCCCCCAGGGCGCTCGGAACCCTTCCAGGCGCCCCAACCAAGGCTATAAATATAGCCTTGGTCCAGAAGCTTTTCAATGAACTCTAAATTGTAATTCCAAGCACTTGTGCGCTTTTGTTCTAGTTTAGCTTCTGTTTTCTGCACTTCAATGCTGTACGAGGCTTCTCCTCCTGAAGGAGTTTTTAGTGAGCTTAATCTTCCTTGGATGAACAACCACATCAGTTGTAACCAAGTAAACCTTTTGTGCCTCACTTTTTCTTTATGCTTTTAATTTATCAGCTTACTTTATATATGCAAGTGTTAGTTTAAAGAGTTCGAGGAGGGTTTGTCTTTTTGTGTTTGCAGGATATCAAACCCCTTCCTAGCCGGTCGCAACGGTCCTACAATAACATGCGGTTGTAACTTAATTCGGTAATTTCCAATAATAGCCCCAAGGAATTCAATTTCTGGTACAACAATCTTCATTTTAGTTGGGCTTAGAACTAGCCCATTTGTTTGGCAAATTTGGAGCATTCTCTGAAGGTGTTGTTCATGGCTTTTCTCGTCTAGTGAAAATACCAGTATATCATCGATGTATACGGCTGTAAAATCATTTGTTCCCTTAAAGCATAAATCCATTTTTCTCTGAAATACCGCAGGTGTATTTTTTTTAACCCAAATGACATTACTAGCCATTCATATAACCCGTTGGGAACACAGAAGGTCTCCATTCAATAGAGTCAGGATGCATTGCAACCTGATGAAACCTACTCTTTAGATCAAATTTTGAAAAAATGCAGCTATTACTGACCTTTTTAAAAATAGTATTGATGCCAGGAGAAGGGGTTTCAATAGAATCAGTTGAAGAAATTGCTTCTATGTGAGAGGTAGTATTTCTTGTAGTAATAAAAGTGCTCATAAAGTTTCAGGACTTACAAGGACTCCTGGAGTTCGGGCGAGGGCAGTTCCTTCCCAGAGAATCTCATATAGATGTGCCCTTGGATTTTCTTAAGCCACCTGCCTTTCTTACCAAGATAGATCCTAACTTGGTAAGAAAGGCAGGTGGCCTAAGAAAATCCAAGGACACATCTATATGAGATTCTCTGGGAAGGAACTGCCCTCATCCGAACTCCAGGAGTCCCTGTAAGTCCTAAAACTTTAGAGCACTTTTATTACTACAAGAAATACTACCTCTTACAAAGAAGTAATTTCTTCAACTGATTTTATTGAAACCCCTTCTATCGGATTTGCTAAACCAAGTGACTACCAAATTGTTACACCTGGGATAGCCACAATAATTAAACAAAATAACACTCAAATCCAATTGCTTGTTCAAATAGCTGAAACCTTAAAGGAAATCCAATCTGAACTTCGAAAACAAAATGCTCCTCCTTTTCCACAAGATCTTATTTCCAAACTACAAAACTTGTCTCTTGGTCCCCCCCAAGCCAAAGGAGAAGGCAGGCATACTTCGAGTATTCAAAGACCCTTACAAAATTCTAAAGGAAGAACAAGAAAAGTTGAAAGGAGTATGGCCACCACCAGGACAAAACAACAAGTAGCCACAACTCCACTATTTGAAGATCAAATAAGAAGCTACCGAAGAAACCAGTGAAGACTCCATAACACCCAGCAAGCAGCATGAAAAATTTGTTGGTTGCTACTCAGAAAACCTATAGGTTCCACTGTACAAAAATTTTGTACAATGGTCTGAACCTTTTCCTAGCTACCATGTGTTCTTTTAAATTAAATTTTGGATCGCCTGCGGAACTTAACACGTTTGATCCAAAACTTAATCTATTTGTTCTTTTAGGTTTTGACTTGGATCTCCTGCGGAACTTAACACGTTCGACCCAAGTCTCCTTAAGTTATTAATTCCATTAAATACTAATTTCCATAAAAGGTTCCCAGTACTGACGTGGCGAGGCACATTGCCTTCTTGGATATGGGAGCAACCACCACCGACTAGACAAAACCTTTAATAGAAAGCTAATATTTAATTTCCTAAAATAACTTTAGGTTAACCAAAGAGAACAATCAAATCACAAGGAAAAGAAAGAAACAAAAGAACACAACTTCGAAAAAACATATTCGAAATTCTAGAACGTAAGCCTCTTGTATTTGGTATTATTTCCATAAATAACTAGCATGATGCGGAAATAAAATTTACTAGTTATACCTTGTAGAAAAACCTCTTGATCTTCTACCGTATTCCTCTTCTAACCTCGGACGTTGTGTGGGCAACGATCTTCCAAGACGAGAAACCACCAATCACCTTCTTCTCCTCCTAGCTAGGTTCGGCCAACAAAGAGGAAGCTTCACCAAGGAAGAAAAACAAAATACTAACCAAGCTCCAAGAGATGCTAGCTTTCTCTCCTTCTTCTTCTTCTTCTCCGAGTAGTATCCGGCCACCACAAGAGCTCCAATAGAAGGGTAGGGTTCGGCCACCACAAGAGGAAGAGAGGGAGAGGTTGGCCGGCCACACCAAGGAACAAAAGAGGGAGAGGAATAATAGATGTTGTGTCTTGTGAAGGCACCCTCACCCCTTCTTTTATATTCCTTGGCCTAGGCAAATTAGGAAATTTAATTACAATAAATTTTCCTTAATTTCCTTGACATGATTTAATTGAGATAAATAAAATAAAATTTCCCCAATTAATTTCAAGTGGCCGGCCACATTATTAGAAAACAAAAGAGGACAAGTTTTAATCAACAATTAAAACTTCCTAATTTGTTTCCGGAAATTTTAAAAAATAAAATTTCTCTTTAAAATCTCTTCATGGTTGATAAAAGGAAATTTCTATAATTTTAATTTTATCAACATGTGAATAATTTTTAAAGAAAAAATAAAACATCTCTCCAATCTACAAATAAGGAAAGAGATCTAATCTCTTTCTTTAATCTTTTGTAGATCTTTTACAAGAGAGATATTTTAATTTTAATTCTCTTTAAAATATATCTTCCACATAAAAATTAAAATTAAATTTCTTTTTTAATTTATTTTGGCCGGCCCTACTAGCTTGGGTTCAAGCTAGGGCCGGCCACCCAATCTCATACCTAGGCCGGCCCTAGCTTGATCCCAAGCTAGCTTGGCCGGCCCCTATTGGGTGGGTATAGAAGGTGGGTATAGAACTCTATAAATAAGAGGCTACGATAGGGACCGAGAGGAGAAATTGGTTTTGGTCTCCCGATAAAATTAAGCATCCTGTGTTCGCCCCGAACACACAACTTAATTTTATCAATGATAATTCATTCCACTAGAGAACTATCATTGAACTACCGCACCAATCCCAAATTACATTTTTGGGCTCCTTCTTATTATGAGTGTGTTAGTCTCCCTGTGTTTAAGATATCAAATGTCCACTAATTAAGTGAGTTACTGACAACTCATTTAATTAATATCTAAGTCCAAGAGTAGTACCACTCAACCTTATTATCATGTCGGACTAAGTCCACCCAGGTTTAACATGACAATCTTTATGAGCTCCTCTTGAGGACATTATCAACCTAGTATCTCTAGGACACAGTTTCCTTCTATAATCAACAACACACACTATAAGTGATACCATTTCCCAACTTATCGGGTTTATTGATTCAACGAACTAAATCTCACCCATTGATAAATTAAAGAAATAAATATCAAATATATGTGCTTGTTATTACATTAGGATTAAGAGCACACACTTCCATAATAACCGAGGTCTTTGTTTCTTTATAAAGTCAGTATAAAAGAAACGACCTCAAATGGTCCTACTCAATACACTCTGAGTGTACTAGTGTAATTATATAGTCAAGATAAACTAATACCTAATTACACTACGACCTTCCAATGGTTTGTTCCTTTCCATCATGGTCGTGAGCTACTGTTTATAATTTATAAGGTACTGATAACATGATCTTTTGTGTGTGACACCACACACCATGTCATCTACAATATAAATTAATTGAACAACTACATTTATCATAAATGTAGACATTTGACCAATGTGATTCTTATTTCTAGATAAATGTTTATACCAAAAGCTAGGCTTTTAGTATACACTCCAACAATCTCCCACTTATACTAAAAGACTAAGCTGCTATATCTGCTGCCATACATCTGATTCCTAACCCTTCAACATGCCCATCAAAAGCTCTTGCCTTAAGGACCTCAGTGGAAGGATCAATAGGTCATCACACCTGCAATCTAGGCGGCAACAACTTCTCCTCGTTTATACGATTTCTCGTATTGGGTGGTACTTGCGCTCTATTGTGTTTACTTGCCTTATAGACTTATGGTTTCTTCGAGTTTGCTACTGCACCAACATTATTACAATAAATTGTAATAATTTTTGGACAAACCAAAAATCATATCTAAGTCTATCTTGAGGTTATTGAGTCATACAGATTTTAATGGCTACCTCAGAGGCTTGCCATATACTAAGCTTCTATGGTGGAGTCCAGAAAAACACCTATGCTTATCACTCTTCCATAGTTATGACTTTACCTCCTAAAATAAACACAAAACCCTGAGGTTGACTTATTATTGTCCCTATCCGATTGGAGGTCAAAATCCATACAACCCATAGGAACCAAATTAACTGCCTTGTAAGCTAGCATATAATCTTTAGTGCCACTAAGGTACTTTAATATATGCTTTACTGCAGTCCAATGTCCTTGTCTAGGGTTACTTTGATATCTGCTAACTATGCTCTTGGCAAAACAAATTTCTGATCTCGTGCATAGCATACATTAGGTTGTCTAACTGCCGAAGCATAAAGAACTGCCTACATGTCCTCAATCTCCTTTAATGTCATCGGAGACATCTCTTTAGATAAAGACACTCCATGCTTAAAAGGTAAGAAACCTTTTGAGGAGTTTTGCATGCTTAAAACGAGCAAGGATTTTTCCGATGTATCAAGCTTGGAATAAATATATTTTTTCTTGTGATCCTTATTACTTTGATCTTAAAAATATATACATTTTCCCAAGTCCTTTATATCGAATTATTTGGACAACCATACCCTACTTCCGACAACATTTTGATATTGTTTCCAACTACCAAAATGTTATCTACGATAGTACAAGAAATACCACCACGTTTCCATCACATCTTTTGTATACACAAAACTTTATCCGCTTACTCAATAAATCCATAGTGTGGATTACTTTGATAAACCGGATGTTCCAAGACCTGAAGCTTTGTATCAGTCCATAGATCGATTGAGCTTGCACACAAGATGCTCTTAGCACTTTGCAATGAACCCTTCTGGTTGCTTTATATGGATGCTTTCTTCAAGACTTCCATTAAGGAATGCTGTCTTGACATCCACTTGCCAAATAGATAAAAGAATCCGGATAGACTTAAGCATGACTACCAGTGAAAAAGGTTTCCTTTTTCATCAAGCCTTGCTTTGAAGGTTTCTACCTTCCTGTCTATCCCTCTTTTTCTATTATAGACCTTTTACACCCAAAGGCTTTTACACCACTTGGTGGTTCTACAAGCTTCCAGATTTTATACATATATTCTAATTCTATTATTCATTACTCTTTGCCAAGATGCTTCATATTTATCTTGGAGTGCTTCGTCATATGTCCGGAGATCAGGTTCATGTCCTTCAGGGATTGAGTTCAAAAACTCTCCCAAAACATTAATCTTTTAAGGTTGCTTAACAACCCTCCCACTACGACAAGACATTTTCTGCAATTGTGTATCATTTGTGATACGTGTTGCAGTTTTCTTGTGGTATCTCATCTTGTACAGTTAGTACTAGATTAGACATGTCTTTTATTATTTTCTTAAGAACAAATTTACTTATGAGCACGTGGTTCATTATATAGTCCTTTTCTAAAAATCAGTCATTGATGTTATCAATGACCTTCTGATTTTTAAGACTATAAACCTACTTTTGTTTATCTAGGATAACTTACAAACAAGTGAACTCCTATCCAACTTATCATTATCTCTCTTTAACATATATGCTGGATTACCTGAATCCGAATATGCTTCAAAATAGGCTTACGCCTATTCAGCAATTCTATATGAGTAGAGAGTTATGACTTGGAAGGCACTATGTTCACTTTCATTTTCAGAGTTTATCCTTAAAACAAATTTGGTAATTTTCTGAATAACTCATCATCTATCTAATTATTCCATAAGAGTTCTTTACCTTCTTTCTACTACACCATTCTGTTGGGGTGTACCAGATGCAGTTAGTTGGGATCAACTTCTGATAAGTGACTCCTAAAATCTCTCAAGAGGTACTTGCCACTACGATCTTCCATAGTGACTTTTTACTTTATTTCTCCACATCAACTTTGTACTCTTTGAACTAATCAAAGTACTTAGTCTTGCGGTACATTAAGTAAATTTATTTGTATCTTGAATAGTTGTCTATAAATTAGACAAAATATTCAATACTACCTCTTGTCTGGATAGTCATAGGATCACACAAATCAGAATGAACCGATTTCAACATATCTTTGACTCCATACCCCTTGGACTTAAAAGCTTCTTGGTTATTTTCCTTCCAAGTAAGACTCGCAGGTTGGAAAGATTTCCACTATCAATGAACCCAAAAGTTCATCAGCTACCAATGAATCCTACTCAAGTATAACCTAGCTTTAGATGCCAAAGATATAATTGGTTCATTTCCGAATGTTGCTTTCTCTTAAAATTAGAAGATGTGTTACTAATTTCCATTTGTTGCATCGTGGGAGTTATTGGATTATAAATTGTCAACCATCATACCAGAATAGATAACTTTCCTATTTTTCTTGATAACAACTTTGTTATCAAAATAGACATAATATCTATAATAGTTTAGAAACTGAAATCAGGTTCTTTCTAAACTTGGTACGTAAAGACAATTACTTAAAATCCATATTTTATTCTTATCAAAGGATAAACATCTCCCACCGCAACAGCTACTTTACAGTAGTGCCCATGTGGACGGTGATTTACCTTTCATTTAGTTGTGGGGTTTCCTGGAACCCCGCAATGAATTGCAGACATGATTAATGGCATCTTGTATCTACACTCCAGGTTCTGGTAGATAACACCACTAGACATGTTTCAACTAATGAATTAAATACACCTAAATTGTTCTTAGTTCTAAGAAGACAGTCTACCTTAATGTCCAAGTCCTATTTCCAATCATTACAATTGGGACTACTAAGTCTTTTTCTATAGTATGACTACTAGGGATTGACAAACATCCTAAGAATCATAAAAACATTTGGTCAAGATCAACTCCTTAAAATCTCCATGAATTTTGTGTATACAAAATCGAAGAGGAGATTTTATTCATTAATTTTATTATCTCATCAACTTTACTTTATGACGAATAAAATTAATAGTTGATCTGTCTTTGATCAAATATTTGGTCAAAACTCTTTGAATTTAAAATAACATTGATTCCTCAAACAATATTATTTAAATTTACCAACACCTCAAACACCGTGAATTTTGCATGCCACGTTAGTGTGGACGTATACAAATTCAACATTGGTAAAAGGAGGGTTCTACCCATTAACTATCTTGTCAACGTATCTTTACGACAAATAAAATTATCTCAAACACCGTTAATTTTGTATGCCACGTTAGTGTGGACGTATACAAAATCAATCATTTGTAAGAGGGGTTTTAACCCTTTAATTTTATTATCTTGTCAACCTAGTTTTATGACAAATTAATAGTTGGTTTCATTTGGTCACACAAATAATAGCAGTGACTCCGATGGGGAGGATACTATTAGATGTGTCTAAGTGTATACCATTACTTGACACTAAGTCCATTAATAAGATTATGCCCCTTCCGTTGGGGAAGATCACACGCTCTTAATTAACTTCCTATAGTCATCCAAAAATGGAAGTATGTTCTAGTGATCCACAAACAAGCTCATCCGTTATGGAGGAAGGCACTCAGAGCCAACGCGCAAGCTTGTTTGCATCACTTACAAACCAGTAATGGAGACCATGGGATTTATTTAAAAATCCCTCTCCCACTTAGTTATTTATAAACGAGGAATTTTAACTATGCTAGCCTACTAGTCATGTATACTAATATGCACACACAGCACAATATAAAAGCAATAAATAGAAAATCTAATTTTCAACTATTATGGCTTTTATCTCTAGTTGTCCTCCGTGTGTTGTCATCTCAAGCTGCTGCCATATTTGGCCACCGCCACCGGTTCTAGCTGTTGCATCCATCTTGCTCCTTGTTCCGCTGCGCCTCTGGTCCTCAGAAGGTTCCACGCTTTGCAAGATTCGATCCACGACATAAATAGAATTTTAAAATTTTGATCCTATATTCCAAAAAAGGAATGTACATGTATCTAGATCAAAAATAAAATCCTAATAAAACTAAATACAGCTCCTGCTGTATTTTAATACAATCATGCACACACAGATAAATGCCCTTGACATGTCCAAGGGTCCAATCACACACATAATAACTAAAAGCCATAATAGTTGGATCCTGCATCCACAAAGTTAGCACATCCTACTATTAACCTGCCTAAATTATGTATGACATGTGCATAATTAAACTAATACCAAATACACAGAGGCAAAACCCTAGCTCTGATACCAATTGTTGGTTGCTACTCGGAAAACCTATAGGTTCCACTGTACAAAAATTTTGTACAATGGTCTGAACCTTTTCCTAGCTACCATGTGTTCTTTTAAATTAAATTTTGGATCGCCTGCGGAACTTAACACGTTTGATCCAAAACTTAATCTATTTGTTCTTTTAGGTTTTGACTTGGATCTCCTGCGGAACTTAACACGTTCGACCCAAGTCTCCTTAAGTTATTAATTCCATTAAATACTAATTTCCATAAAAGGTTCCCAGTACTGACGTGGCGAGGCACATTGCCTTCTTGGATATGGGAGCAACCACCACCGACTAGACAAAACCTTTAATAGAAAGCTAATATTTAATTTCCTAAAATAACTTTAGGTTAACCAAAGAGAACAATCAAATCACAAGGAAAAGAAAGAAACAAAAGAACACAACTTCGAAAAAACATATTCGAAATTCTAGAACGTAAGCCTCTTGTATTTGGTATTATTTCCATAAATAACTAGCATGATGCGGAAATAAAATTTACTAGTTATACCTTGTAGAAAAACCTCTTGATCTTCTACCGTATTCCTCTTCTAACCTCGGACGTTGTGTGGGCAACGATCTTCCGAGACGAGAAACCACCAATCACCTTCTTCTCCTCCTAGCTAGGTTCGGCCAACAAAGAGGAAGCTTCACCAAGGAAGAAAAACAAAATACTAACCAAGCTCCAAGAGATGCTAGCTTTCTCCCCTTCTTCTTCTTCTTCTCCGAGTAGTATCCGGCCACAACAAGAGCTCCAATAGAAGGGTAGGGTTCGGCCCCCACAAGAGGCAGAGAGGAGAGGTTGGCCGGCCACACCAAGGAACAAAAGAGGAGAGGAATAATAGATGTTGTGTCTTGTGAAGGCACCTCACCCCTTCTTTTATATTCCTTGGCCTAGGAAAATTAGGAAATTTAATTACAATAAATTTTCCTTAATTTCCTTGACATGATTTAATTGAGATAAATAAAATAAAATTTCCCCAATTAATTTCAAGTGGCCGGCCACATTATTGGAAAACAAAAGAGGACAAGTTTTAATCAACAATTAAAACTTCCTAATTTGTTTCCGGAAATTTTAAAAAATAAAATTTCTCTTTAAAATCTCTTCATGGTTGATAAAAGGAAATTTCTATAATTTTAATTTTATCAACATGTGAATAATTTTTAAAGAAAAAATAAAACATCTCTCCAATCTACAAATAAGGAAAGAGATCTAATCTCTTTCTTTAATCTTTTGTAGATCTTTTACAAGAGAGATATTTTAATTTTAATTCTCTTTAAAATATATCTTCCACATAAAAATTAAAATTAAATTTCTTTTTTAATTTATTTTGGCCGGCCCTACTAGCTTGGGTTCAAGCTAGGGCCACCCCAATCTCATACCTAGGCCGGCCCTAGCTTGATTCCCAAGCTAGCTTGGTCGGCCCCCTATTGGGTGGGTATAGAAGGTGGGTATAGGTGGGTATAGAACTCTATAAATAAGAGGCTACGATAGGGACCGAGAGGAGGAATTGGTTTTGGTCTCCCGATAAAATTAAGCATCCCGTGTTCGCCCCGAACACACAACTTAATTTTATCAATGATAATTCATTCCACTAGAGAACTATCATTGAACTACCGCACCAATCCCAAATTACATTTTTGGGCTCCTTCTTATTATGAGTGTGTTAGTCTCCCTGTGTTTAAGATATCGAATGTCCACTAATTAAGTGAGTTACTGACAACTCATTTAATTAATATCTAAGTCCAAGAGTAGTACCACTCAACCTTATTATCATGTCGGACTAAGTCCACCTGCAGGGTTTAACATGACAATCTTTATGAGCTCCTCTTGAGGACATTATCAACCTAGTATCTCTAGGACACAGTTTCCTTCTATAATCAACAACACACACTATAAGTGATACCATTTTCCAACTTATCGGGTTTATTGATTTAACGAACTAAATCTCACCCATTGATAAATTAAAGAAATAAATATCAAATATATGTGCTTGTTATTACATTAGGATTAAGAGCACACACTTCCATAATAACCGAGATCTTTGTTTCTTTATAAAGTCAGTATAAAAGAAACGACCTCAAATGATCCTACTCAATACACTCTGAGTGTACTAGTGTAATTATATAGTCAAGATAAACTAATACCTAATTATACTACGATCTTCCAATGGTTTGTTCCTTTCCATCATGGTCGTGAGCTACTGTTTATAATTTATAAGGTACTGATAACATGATCTTCTGTGTGTGACACCACACACCATGTCATCTACAATATAAATTAATTGAACAACTACATTTATCATAAATGTAGACATTTGACCAATGTGATTCTTATTTCTAGATAAATGTTTATACCAAAAGCTAGGCTTTTAGTATACACTCCAACAAAATTGGGCGGCAATTCACTGGCGGGGCAACCACAAGATATACCCTGGAGCAGCAAATTGAACAAGAAGCTCAGCTACAATTATCAATGCAAAAATGAGCTTCTATAGTACCAGCTGAGGTATTGTATCATTCAAGGCGAGATGATGCACACCACAGAGTTTATGTGCACAGATCTGAAGAGGCCATATTGGTTACTAATAACCATCAAGTTGATAGAAGCTTTATTTAGGAGGAAAGCTTTAATCAATTAAGAAGAAGCCGAATGCAGTATATACACCTAGGCACCCTCCAAGTGCGTGTTTAAATACTACATAGGCAGCGTGAAGGAACAATGACTCTTATTGTATTCAGAGACAACAGATGGCAAGGTGACCAAGTAATATTGGCAACTATGGAGGTAGATCTAACATCAGGAAGCCAAATGATCTACATCATTCCAGAGATAATGATGACCATCGGGGACTTCTACCGAAATATTCAAATTTCTATTCTTACAAGGGGATATGAAGCCTGGCAAAACAGTGAAGTCAACCTCTTAATCACAAGGGGACTAGTAGGTAGGCTTTCTAACACTCATAATGTAGGTTTTGCTTATGAAATACAAGAAGTGGTAGATTATTTAACCTCCCAAGGGGTTAATGCCTTACCTGGGCGAAATTTCTCAACAATGAGCCTACAAGGTCTCAACTGGGTAATTAATCCTACCCAAGTTACAATACCAATACAACCATCAGAAGTCAATAGTCAAACAATGATGGATGGACGAATCTCGCTTAGCTTCAGTAATTATGCTGCTGCACAAACATCGGAGCAACCAGTATATAATAACAAAGATGAAGAAGTTCAAGAAATTCTGGCAGTACTTATAGAAACAAAGCCAGGAGTTTTTACCAATTATAATGGCATAGCTGAAGAATATTATGAAGAATATGGTGATATGGAAGACTACTTCAAGGGGGAAAAGTAAAAAATCAAAGTATAAAACTGGAAGGTGGGATACACTGGGACAACCAAGCGGAAGGTTTGATTATTATGTGAATTATGATATCCCGAAGGCTCCGCCTAACTTAGAACTTCCTCCTCCATCATGGGATGAAGAAGTTATGAAAAAACTAGCAACACCAAATGAAAGGTATTCCTCAACAGCTGAACCTCATATTCTTGTTAACAAAATTTCTCAACATGTAGTGTTACCACAACGTCACACGGAGAGATCAGCAGGACTTGATATTTCTGCAAGTCATGCTGCTGTAATTGAACCATATGGGCGAGATCTAGTCCATACAGGACTACAAATTGAAATTCCCTATGGTTATTATGGGCGATTAGCCTCACGGTCGGGTTTAGCATGGAAAAATGGAATTGAAGTCGGAGCTGGAGTAATTGACTCCGACTATCGAGGTGAAGTAAAAATTCTTTTATTTAATAGAACTGATATTCTAGTTTATATTTCTCCACAGCAAAAAATTTCACAATTAATATTGGAGAAAATAGCTTTTCCGGAGGTTTATGAAGTACCTCACCTCAGTTACTCTGAGCGAGGTGATAAAGGGTTTGGTTCCACTAATACACGGGCTGTTACCCCTAAACCAGCTCAAATTCAAGCCTCAAACTCACAGCATCCCCGTAACCTTACTACCAAGGAAATTTTCTCTCTCCTCATGCCAAGAGAAGCAGCTGCAGTCCTAGTACAAGATGACTCGATCCAAAATAATTCTAAGCAAGACTAGGCAGCGACTACAAGCCCATGAGTCTCTGTATCGCGGTCCCTGGACCCTACTTTTAATTATGAGGATACTGACGATTCTTATCTGAACTATATTCAATATTTATCATCAATCTCAACTTCAACTGAACTAGTCTGGGATGATTACCCTGAATCAGACACTGAATGGGTTAATCCTTTCGCCAGCAAAGGTGGTGGGGAAAGTGAACTCATCGCAGCTAAATATGAGATGGAGTACCCAAGTTTAAGACGGCTAGTGGATGAAGTAACACCGACAACAAAATAGATTTATTCTACAAGCACGGTTATTTCTCCATACAGACCTCCTACAGATACTGCAATGGGACCACCAGGATATCCACGAACAAATAATACAATGAATCCTCCAGCTTTCCAACCAATCTATGAGCAGTAACCTCCAAAAGCAAAATTTAAGAGAGGAATGAATAATGAATTATGGACTCTACCCTCTGCGCAATAGCAAAGTGGAGCATTATTTGTAATACCAGAACAACTAAATCTGTTTGATGACACCTTTTCTTGGTGGGAATCCATAACTAAGAATTTTGTGGCATCACAAGTCTTTACAGATTCCAAAGAAAAAATTGAGTTCATAGAGAACCTACTAGGGGAAATTGAAAAGATAACATGGGTTCAATGGAGGATGACCTATGCCACTGAATATGATGCTCTTATATCTATCAGTGAAGGAAGGGAAGGAACCCAAAACATTTTATCCCAAATGAAGCAGGTTTTCTCAACAGAGGATCATGCTCAAGGCTCCACTGAAATACAAAATTCTGCATATAGAGATATGGAGAAGTTATCCTGTGATAACGTAAAGAATATCATTCAATATATCAATGATTATATAAGGTTAGCAGCAAAGACAGGACGACTTTATGCAGGACCAGAATTATCAGAAAAATTCTGGCTTAAAATGCTTGGAGATCTCGGAAACTAGATTAAAGCAGCATTTGAAGCAAAACACCCCGGATTAATAGTTGGGGTATTTCCAAGAATCATTTTTGCTCGTAAGTTCCTAGAGCAGGAATGCAAAGATGCAACTTTCAAGCAATCTCTAAAAGATTTATCTTTCTGCAGCCAAATTCCTATACCTGGATATTATCAAAAATCCGGACCAAAGAAAATTGGGGTAAGACAATCAAAAACTTACAAAGGTAAACCACATGATTCACATGCACGAATTGAAAAGAGAAAATATTTACTTCGAAACAAAAAATACAAATGTTATCTCTGCGGTCAAGAAGGACATTTTGCTAAAGACTGCCCTAATGAAAGAAGAAACATAAAGAGAGTTGCTATTTTTGAGCAACTTGAGTTATCCACAATGACAATAGGTGACATTATCCTAAAAAACATTGTTTTTTTTAACACCTAAATAACTTCACGTTGAATCATATATATTTTTTCTAAGATTTGCCCAAATTCACTCCCAACATATACGGTCTTTATAATTATGAGAAAAAGGTACTTTATCTAATGCCCAAACTCACTTCTTTTGACAATTAAGGAGATAAAATTCTCCAACCTAATCAGATCGCTTACCTCCTTACTTGTCAAAGGAGTAAGTTGTCTTTTGCAATAAAAAATTGAAGCCCAAACAATTTTAACTTAAAATGGGGTCAATAGGTTTCAATATGCCTCACACAACAATAGCAAACTTGATCCAAAGGTGCATAATCATTTCTCTATGGTTCAAGACATCCCATAATTAGGTTATAATGAGTTTCCTCTATTATGATACAATTAACCTCTTACATCATGCACTGACGAAAAGGAGTTTAGGCACACCCAACAAAAACAAGTCGATGATCTTTATGCACACTTTAGCTACAATTGAGATCGAGATTGCTACGACTGGATGACTAACTCAAATCCAAATTAACTCTTTTTTCTTCAATAGATAATGTGTTAATTTTAACATATTTTGAAACAAAACTTGGATGAAGGAGGTTTTCTACAAGCGGCATCATTCTCACTCAATATTTGATCAACATATTTGGACCCATGTTATTTGGATTGGCATCTTTTACAAGTTTGATACCTGCGATGCCAACTGGTTCCTACTTATTTGGAGCCATGTTATCTTTTGCAAGCTAATATCAATGGTGTCAACCGGTTCTTCTTAATTGAAGTCATCGGATCATCTCTCGCATGCTCAGCTCATCAGGGTATATGATGAAAAAATTTGAGAAGTTTTTTGGCTTCAGATTTTTGTCGTACCTGCTATGCTGAAACTGGTATCTGCTTGCTGCAAATTAAATTCTTAAAGCATATCAGTCATATCTGCTAACTAATAAGATAAAATGCATGATTTAGAGGTTTTCGTGAGAATATTCATCAACTAAGGAAAGCCTTTAAAGAAGATAAACAGAATTTACCACAATAATTAACTTATGCTGGGGGGTGGAATCAGATTGAGAGAGGGAATGAAGCATACATGAGTGATATTGGTTCGGCTCACCTCTTCCTCCGACCGATCACCCAATCACGAAGAGCTGAGCCAATCCATTATCACACCATGTCTTCTTCTTCCTGCTTCTTTCTTCTTTTCATAGGTAATTAAAGGGATGGCCATGGCCTCGGGATATATATGCCGTGTGACAATAAAATAACTGGAGAATCCAGTAGTGCATCACATGTTTCATAGGTTCTCCAAATTAAGATATATAGGAGCAAGTGTGCATGTTTCCCCTAGATTTAGGTATCATTTGTCTCCATTCCAATTAACTAATCTAAATAGACTTGGTAGGGGCGGCGTTATGAAATGGGTTGGTCATGTTCGGAGAAATTTCTTGCAGAATAAATTCTCGTTGTGCCGAGAATCGAAACACCAGAATCACATATTTTCTTTTTATACTAGGAAGAAAACAGCATGTAGAAATAATAAACGAGCAGGATATTAAGTTGCAGGTCACACTTCAAAAGCAGATTACAAGTCTAAATCATGATCCGAAAGTAAGGGATTTTTTTTCTTTGACATGTGAACCAATTCCTAAATACAAGGATAATGTACAGCGTGGTCTTTTCAGCATGAAGCTGGTAGGACTCCCTATTTAAAAATAATAAAGCAAACATGTAACCAAGAAAAAGAGCAGTAAAAGAAGAAGAAAAAGAAAAGAGAGAAGTGAAAAGAAAACAAAATGTTGGTCACAACAATAATCTGAGCGGAGTTTCTACTTATTTCCATCATTCAATACTCTTTTTAATTGTTAGTATTCTAATGAGACTTAAATTTTTGACGAAATTTGTTGAGATTTGACCGCTTTGAGGCGAGTAATGATCATAATGGTTCTCATCTAGAATTGTTGTTAGAGAAGACTTGGTGTCAATTATTTTTAATAGAAGTTTTTGAATGATGTAAAACCTGTGGTTTTTCTCTTCGCGTTAAAAGGAGTACTGAAGGAACAATAGCAGTTCTATGATCAAGCTAATGACTACAAATAGTTGAATTTGGAAATTAAATCACAAATATACGAAGGATTCAATTTGTTATTTTGATTGTAGAGATACTCTTTTGGGTGTTGAAGGCAAATTGAAAAATAAGAAAGTTAAAAAGATTAGACAATGGTAAATAATAGCTTAGTACCAACATGTTGCTAATTAAACAAATGCTAAAAGGTGTGGATTAATATATTCTATATAAGAGTTGTATGACAAGAAAAATTTTCAAAACAAAGCGTCTCTTATTAAGATCGGCTTATGTATTTGATATGTCAAGGTGAGATATGTTTGTTGTTGAGAAATTGATTTTTTTTTTCTCACTTTAAAGATGGCAAAAGAAAGCATGTTGAACAAAGAAAGTAGAAAAGAACAATGAGGGGGTTAAACGAATTAAATCCTATAATTATTACTGAAAAGTGAGAAGTAAAAGAGAAAAATTCAAAGACTATGATGGTAATGAAGAATCATGAGGAAGATCCAAGTCAAAGATGGAGATTAAGTGTTACCATTGTGGAAAGTTAAGTCACAAAAGGTTTCAATATAAAGTGTAGGATCAAAAAAGTAGGGGGATGAATGATGCACATTGCTTTTTGTTTTAAAATTTCTATTCTTTTTAGAACTTCGAGTAAGATGTAGAGGAAAACACAATTGCAAAGACTCAGTTTGTTTTTACTTGATTTATAGTGTCTCGCTGCTAGTCCAAGGTCCGCGATTATTGATCGCTTTTGAATAGACAATTCACTAGTAATATCTTTTTCCAAACAACTATTCGAAGGTAGATATTCACTTCTTACAAAGGATAGGGTGCAGTAACAAGTTTATCGTCCCATAGAATTGAAAGCGTGAATAATAGATAAACAAAAAGTATACCATCAATATGAGATTGGAGCGGAGCTTCGTTGTTGAAAGAGCACAGTAGTGTATCGATGATGCTTTCGCACAAGACAAAAGTAGAAAGGCATATTTGAGTTGATATCGAAGCCTCTGGTCGAGCTTCCTTATATGTCACACTATAGGTCAACTAATCTATTGGTCGTCGATTCCCTCGATAATCGAATCCAAATTTGATTTATCCGACCAGTCTATAGGTTCAGCCGACTGAAACTGTATTCTGCCAATGTCTTTCTACCACCTTAGCACCTTGATGTCGATCCTTGGCCATGTAAGCCTCATAGAACTTATCCTTGATCACGCAAACCGACTCGTTAGCACATTGATCTTTATCATTTGCTACATCACCCAATCGATATTTATCCTTTGCCACATCGGCTATCCGAGACTTATCATCATCCACTTCAAATGTCACATTAGCACAGTAGAATCTTAGCTGCCACATCATTTACTATGTCATCTCATCTTTTGATAGACTTAACCTCACCGTTTGGTCGACCGGACCGTTCAATCTACCAGACCATTCGATCTACCGATTAACTTGTTTAGTCGCTCGAACCTTGCAATACAAAGTTAACACATAATTTAATACAACAACATGCAATTTCTAGTTTAGACTATAATTTGACTATTCTATCTCAACTTCTGAATCCTAGTTGGATTCTTAGTCGAATCATCACCTAAGATTATCCCCATAATGAGGACCCACCTTACTTGTTCTTTATTTCAAAAGAACCTCTCCACTCCAGGAATTTACTTTCACTTACCATTTACCAAACATTCGTTCCTCCATTATGCTTGACATCAAATCTCTTAACCCACCAAGACTTGTCTTGCCTCGATGTTTGGTCCTTGTTGACCCATCAAGTTCGTCATGTCAAATGTCAGGTCTAGCTTATCCATCTAGATTTGTTGCCTGGTGTTAGTCCCCTTGATTCATCATGTCTTCATTGCCTAATATTTGATTCACCTGACTTATTAGGGCTTTTTTGTTATATTGTGCACACTTAACATAGCTTAATAGCCCACAAACAGAGGCGGATTTGCACGTGGACTGTCCCCCCCCCCCCCCCCCCTAAGTCCACGTGTAAAATTTATTAATAATTATAATATACTAATATATTATTATTATTTATAAGCTAATTAATGAGAAAGGCAAATACCTATTCTGATTTGGGAGTTCGACACTTCGAACCAGTCGACGGCGCAGACGGCACGACGCCAGGGACTGCTCGCTCTGCAGTAGGCGCAACTCCGGTGTAGAGGTCTAAGATCTTTGCGAAACTATGACGAGAACGTTCTCGAGCCCGATTTGAGAGAAATGTGCAATTCCTCTTCTCCTTAGTCCTTACTCCTTAGGGTTTTGAAACCCTTAAAACCGAGAAGTGAGAAGGGAAAAAAACCTTTGTTTTGGTTCGTGTTTCCATATTCATTTCTTTATCCTACCTTCCCTTTCTAGTTCCTCGATCGGTCATCCTTCTAAATTTTATCTGTAATCTGTAGATTGTAGAACTTTGTCTTTTTTTTTTTAAGGCTGTTGGCTATTGCCTGTTGATGCTGACATAGGGGTAGAAAGGATGCGAGTGTGAGCCTGCGGATAAGATTGATAATGTTATTAGAAATAGATAATCTATTAGTATCACTGTATTAGAATTTAGAAAGGCTGCAAGCCTGTTATCAATAATTGTTGAAGAACATAACTGATAAATTGATAACGTATTATTAGAAATAGATAATATACTAGTATATTATAAATTGATAATATATTAGTAGAAATAGATAATGTATTGATGTACAACAGTACTAACAAGTTTGATAAATTGATAATTCTTTCAATTTTGATCTAGTTTCTTCTTGATCTTACACATTCATCTTCCATTAGATTTTCTTGTTTCTTTCTTTCACTATGTGTGGGTGTAACGATCCAATTTTCCTTATTTTAAGTTCTAAAAGTTCATAAAAATATTTGGAAATACTTTTAAAATATTCTAGAGATTTTTAGAAATTTTTAGAGTATTTTTATGTAATTTTTGGAGGTCGTTTAGTAGGGTTACAAAAAAAAAGAAGTTTTGATAAAAACGTTAAAGGGGAGACTCGAACCCGAGACCTTGACCCGAGCCGAATCTCAGCCGAACCCAGCCAACCAGCTGAGCTACACGGTTTTACTAACCTAGTATGGAGAGAAATAGAGTTAAGCATAGTTGGGATCGAATTAAAACTAAGTTATAAAGGGTTAAGTGTTTTTCCCGTGACCTAAACCTAACCTTTTCCTCTCTTTTTTCCTCTCCCGACGGCGTGATTCTTCTCTCGAGCGAAAACCGCAGCCAAGGCTAGGGTTTTCTTCCTCCGGCGTCGGCGACGTGCTTTTCCGGCCGGTCTCCACCCGTGGGTGACCATTCCGGCAAGGGGAGCTCGGGGAACACAAGGAAACGGGAGAAAACGAAGCTCTACCGAAACCCTAGGGCATCTCTCTTCTGTTGTAAGTCCAAGAACCCGAAGTAAGTGCTTCTCACCTGCGGTAGGAGTAGCTCTCGGGTTTTATTTTGTGTTTTGTTGTAAGATGAACAACAGTAGCCTTTTATCATAGTATGTGGTTTCGGATTTTGACCTTGATCTAGCAAATTGGTTTAGGTTTTTGGTTTAAATCTGTTGATATTTTTAGAGCACGGACAGAATGCAATTTGGTTTAAGATTTGGTTCATGTTCTTTTGATATTTTTAGAGCACGGACAGAATGCAATTTGGTTTAAGAATTGGTTCATGTTCTTGTGATATTTTTAGAACACGGACAGAATGTTTAAGGGCCTTCCTTGATTGTTACAACATGTGAATTTAAATGTATTTACCTTACATTTCAAGCATGTCTAAGTAGTCATATTTCCTTCAAGTCACAGCATGATTAAAGGACTGTTAAGGTTTAGAAATAAGTTGGTTTTACAAATTTGCTGTTCGGAATTGGTTGCTGCTGTGGGCTTGACCAAATTCATTTCCTGTGACCAAGTAGTTTTTTTTTATATATCAGTGGAATATGGTTTTAGAATCTCTTGTATAATGTATATATGTGAGAAGTACAAGCAAGCAAGACTAAAGTCACAAGTTGAACCTGAATTCCAGAATTTAAAATCAAAGCACACTAAGTGCTTAAATAAATGCCAAGGCATTTTATTTAGAAGAAGTAATTAAAGAAGGATATAAAGAAAAGTATTTTACTTTTAAAGGGCATGTACCGGACACAAGGTCCAAGGGATGGGCTCCAAGTTGCCCCTAGACATAAGGTCTAGAAGTGTCTTAATGGTTTTGGGATTAGCTACCTCAATTCTCATTAAGAAAGGCGCGCAAAGTGGTACAATGTCGGGCCCAAGTAAAGTTGAATATTATTTTAAAGTATAAAAGTATTAATTTGGAAATAAACAGAACAAGTTCTTTTATCTAAGTTGCAAATTTTAGCAAATTAAATTGTTGTTTCCTTTAGAGATGCATGATGTAGTTCTATTTGCTATTTTCATGTTGAGCATGTATTTCCCTGTTTTTTTTTATGCTTATGCATTCCGTATCGGATTTTGTGAGTAGAAAGCACTTACTAAGCTTTTAGCTTATAGATACTATTTACCTCCTACTGCAGATACAGATAAGAGTAAAGGAAAAGCTAAAGTGTCATAGAGGAAGGCGACAAGGAGACGTTGGTGGTGTGTGTGTGTGTGATGGCTGTTATGGAAGCTTGGGACCTTGCTAAGAAATTGCTGCAAGTTAATTTAATTAGTTTTCTTCTTAAATAACTAGGAGAATTTAGATAAATACAGATTCTTTTTGCTCTTTCTGTTTTGCTGTTTTGAAGTTGTTCAAATGCTTTTGTTATGTTGAATTTCTGGAATCATTCGGATGTTAAATGCTTATGTTCATTACTTCTTTATACTCTGCTAGAATGTTAAATTTCTGGAAGGTTAAATCTGCTGGGAAGTTTGGATTTGATTGCACAGTGGTCTCTCATGTATGTTGGTATTCATGTGCTAAAGCTGGAGTTTTATTTCTGCCGTGGGAATCATATCCGCAGGAATTCTTTTGTCTATAAAAAAAATGTGCACTGTTTCGGTTTGTTAGAAAAGCATGAGCAGTAAGAGTTTTGGTGTATGAAAGAAAAGCATGTGTATGAAAGAAAAGCATGTGGTTCGGCTTGTTAGGAAATGAATAAGTAGTATTCTATTTCACTTCCTCTTAATTACTGTTTGGTTGTAGAATGAATAACTACATTTTGTAGCAAGGAATGTTAGGTAGGATTTCATGAATGCAAGTTAATAAAGGAAGTTGCAAACAGTAGAGATATTTAAGTTCATTGTCTATATGTTACACTTGCTTGTTGTTATACTTATTTACATGTTTAAATAAGTAAGGAAAAAAATAAAAATAAATAAACAATAAAAAAATAATAATAATATCAGAACAGTTTAAAGCATTTTTGATATGTGATATGTTTTTAACAAATAGTTGAAAGCATTTCTAGTGTTAAGTAGGTAGTACCAGTTATGTGTAGTTAGTAGAATCAGTAGCGGTCACCCTCAGAGTAGTAGTAAAGAGGGTGGTCGTTACAGTTGATATCAGAGCAGGTCCATTTTCCAGCAACACACACACATCAGCATCATCCTTGCCGCTTTCAAGTAAGAAAGTATTTAAGTTCTTTCTTTATTGCTTTCCTTTATTTACATTATTATTTGCAGTATGGATTGATAGTTATAAGTGAATGAGTAAGATAAGAGTTTTATTCTTTTAGCTATTTCCTTTCTTAATATATAAATTGGTATGTTTAGAAAGGGTAGAGAAATCATCAAATTTTCTTATTTATTTAACTGAAGTTGTTGCCCAACTTCAGAAACAAGTAACTGAGCAGCAGCAAGTAATTGCCAATCTGATGGCAAATCAACAACCAGTCCCTCCTACTCCTCAAACAGTAACTGTGGAGACTCCAGTGGTAACTGAGGTTCCACCAGCTGCCCAAGGAGTCGTCACAGCACCCCAGAGACAAGAATCCTACCTCATTCAGTGGCTGAAACTGAAACCAGAAAGTTTCTCAGGCACAAATGAGCCCTGGGATGCCCAGGCTTGGTTCAAAACACTAGAGAGCACCATGGAGCTTCTTGACTGGCCAGAAGTCGAGAAAGTCAAGTGTGCCTCCTTCTGCCTGACTGGAGATGCACGCATGTGGTGGGAGAGAGTAAAGAGCAAGAGGGCAATCAATTAGATGAAATGGATTGATTTTGAGACAGAATTCTACGACGAGTTCTTTCGCCAAAAGATCACCAACAAGCACTACGAGGAGTTTATGGAGTTCAGACAGGGGGATCTGACAGTGGAGGAAGCAGTTAAAAGATTCAACAGGCTAGCTCGTCTCTGCCCAGAACTAGTAAGTACAGAGAAGGAGCGAGTCAGACTAATGCTCAGAATGCTGAAGCCTGTGATATCACTTAATGTGAGCAGTGGGACTCATCAGCCCCTGACTGGAGAAGAGTTGGTCAGTAGAGCCTTAGTAGCTGAGCACTACCTGAGCAGCATGAAGGCACAAAGAGAGCAACACAAGCCAATCAAGATGGAGACCAAGACTGGGGGAAATCAGAAACCCCAGTCAAATAATCAGAACTGGAAGGAAAGGGTACTAAAAGGAAGCAGTGGGATTCAGGAAGTAATCAGAAGGGAGGACCAGAAACCAAACAGACTAAGCTCTTTCCCTGCCCCAAATGTGGGAGAACACATCCAGGAGCCTGCCTCTTGGGTAAGACTGGATGTTATTCTTGTGGTCAAGAAGGACACATGGTCAAACAATGTCCTAACAAGTTCAAAGCACCTCAGCCACAGCCAATACAATATGGAGCCAAGCCTCAACTACATTATATGCCTGCAACTCTGGAAGGACCTCAGATCAGTCAAGGAAGGTTGGAAGCTCCACCAGTTCCAGCCTTTGACAATGCCAGAGTATTCTCCCTTACCAAAGAGGAAGCTGCTAGTGCCTCCACGGTCGTAACAGGTCAAGTAGTTATTTTTCAGCATGTAGCTACTGCACTATTTGATACTGGGGCGACCCATTCTTTTGTATCCATACCTTTTGCCAAAGAATTACAGGTACCTACAGAAAGCATGAATTCCAAGTTCCTGACAACCCTACCTTTTGGGGAAGTCATGGAATCTAGTCAGTGGCTTCGGTCTGTACCAGTCAGAATTTCAGACCGAGAGCTATGTGTTAATCTGGTAGTCCTCGCTATGCAGGATTTCGATATCATTTTGGGTATGGATTTCCTCAGCAAGTACAGTGCTTCAGTGGACTGCCGCAGAAGAAAAGTGATCTTTAGTCCAGAAGGTGAACCATCCTTTGAATTTACAGGAGTACCAAAGAGGAAGACCCAGAAATTCCTCTCTTCTCTCACAGCTCACCAGATGTTAGCTAAAGGGTGTGCTGGTTTTCTTGCATTCATTGTGAGTACAGAGGAAGAAGAAAGACCTAAGCAGGAGGAAGTTCGGGTAGTCTGTGAGTATCCAGAGGTGTTCCCAGAAGAGCTGCCTGGACTACCTCCCAATAGAGAGGTGGAGTTTGAGATTGAACTGGTTCCTGGTACCGGTCCAATTTCAAAAGCTCCATACCGCATGTCCCCAGCAGAGTTGAAAGAGCTACAAGAACAACTTCAGGAGCTGCTTGACAAAGGCTTCATCCGCCCTAGTCACTCACCATGGGGAGCTCCTGTGTTGTTTGTCAAGAAGAAGGATGGATCTATGCGGATGTGCATAGATTATAGAGCTCTGAATCAAGTGACCATCAAGAACAGGTATCCACTGCCCAGGATCGATGATTTGTTTGATCAATTGAAAGGGGCAACAGTGTTCTCCAAGATAGATCTGCGCTCTGGGTACCATCAGTTAAAAGTGAAGGAGAGTGATATACCCAGAACTGCTTTCAGGACCAGATATGGACACTATGAATTCGTGGTCATGCCTTTTGGTGTGACTAATGCACCTGCACTCTTTATGGACTTGATGAATAGAGTGTTCAGTGAATACCTTGACAAGTTTGTCATTGTGTTCATCGACGACATTCTAATCTATTCCAGAACCCCAGAGGAGCATGACACGCACTTGAGAATAGTCCTGCAGACCCTTCAGCAAAAGCAGCTCTATGCTAAATTCTCAAAGTGCGAGTTCTGGTTGGAGCAGGTGGCATTTCTAGGTCACATTGTTTCAAAAGAAGGCATTCAGGTAGATCCAGCCAAAGTAGAAGCAGTTAGCAACTGGAAGAGACCCAAGAATGCCAGGGAGATCAGAAGTTTCCTTGGTTTAGCTGGGTACTACAGGAAATTTGTGGAGGACTTTTCCAGGATAGCCTCTCCACTTACAGCCCTCACCAGGAAGGACAAGAAGTTTGAATGGTCAGATAAATGTGAGCAGAGTTTTCAAGAACTCAAGAGGAGACTGACCAGTGCTCCTATACTGACTGTTCCAGAGGGTGACAAGAGTTTTGACATCTACAGTGATGCTTCCATAATGGGCTTAGGAGCTGTACTCATGCAGGAAGGAAAAGTTATAGCTTATGCTTCAAGACAACTCAAAGACTACGAGAAGAACTACCCCACTCATGATCTAGAGCTGGCAGCTGTAGTCTTTGCACTGAAACTCTGGCAACACTACTTGTATGGAGTCCAGTGCAGAATCTTCACAGACCATCAGAGTCTTAAGTACTTCTTCACTCAGAAGGACTTAAACATGAGAGAACGCAGGTGGTTAGAGTTGGTCAAAGATTATGACTGCGAAATCCTCTACCACCCAGGTAAAGCTAATAAAGTGGCAGATGCACTAAGCAGAAAATCCAGTGCATCCTTGATGTCCTTATCATCATTAGCCCTGCCACTACAGAAGGAGTTGTCAGATTTCGGACTTGAAATTATTTATGGGCAACTTTCTGCATTGACCCTAGAGTCAACCCAGCTTGAGGATATCTGAAAAGCAAAGCGAAGATCCGGATATTCAAAAGATCAAGCAAGGGATACAAGAAGAAGGAAGTTCGAAATTTCGAGTATCAGACGGTGGAATTCTTTATCGTGAAATCGCCTTTGTGTTCCCAATGATGAAGAGTGAGAAAGGAAATTTTAGAAGAAGCCCATAGTACACCATACTCCATGCATCCTGGTTCTACCAAGATGTACCAAGACGTGAAATGGAGTTCCGGTGGTCCGGACTCAAAAGAGATGTAGCTAAATATGTCAGTACCTGCCTGACATGTCAGAGGGTCAAAGCAGAACACCAGAGACCAGGAGGAGTTTTACAACCTCTTCCAATACCAGAGTGGAAGTGGGAAGACATATCCATGGATTTCATAACAGGTCTCCCAAGAACCACAAATGGATATGATGCGATATGGGTGATAGTGGACAGATTGACCAAGTCTGCTCATTTTCTAGCCATCAAAGTGTCTCACTCTATAGAGCAGTTAGCACAGCTGTATGTAAAAGAGGTGATCAGACTTCATGGAGTTCCCAAATCTATTGTTTCTGATAGAGATGGGCGCTTCACCTCTCACTTCTGGGAGTGTGTTCAGACTGCACTAGGCACCAAACTCAAGTTCAGCACAGCCTTCCATCCTCAGATCGATGGACAGACAGAGCGAGTAAATCAGATCCTAGAAGATATGCTCAAGGCTTGTGCACTAGATTTTAAAGGCAGTTGGTGCAAGTATCTGTGCTTAGCTGAGTTTGCCTACAACAACAGCTACCAAGCCACCATCAGGATGGCACCATATGAGGCGTTGTATGGCAGAAAGTGCAGATCACCTATATGCAAAAGCAGGTGAAAGAAAGGAAATGGAAGTAGAGTTGGGTAGACAGAGCTGATAGAAGAAACCACTCGTGCTATTCGTAAAATCGACAGGATTGAGACCGCCGAGTAGAGAAAAGCTATCGACACACGCCAGAGGCCACCGGAATTTCAAGTAGGAGATTCGGTTTTCTCAAAGTTGCTCCTATGAAGGAGTGATGAGATTTGGCAAGAAAGGCAAATTAAGTCCTCGCTATGTAGGACCTTACGATTACAGACAGGATTGGGAAGGTAGCTACAAGGAATTACCACAAGACATGTCAATACACAATGTGTTTCATGTCTCCATGTTAAAGAAGTGTCTCCATGACCCTAGCCAAGTGATTGAGCCTCAGTCAGTGCAGATCCAAGAGGATCTTAGTTTTGAGAGTAGACCTACACAGATAGTGGACAGAACAGTCAAGAGACTAAGAAGCAAAGAAGTACCACTAGTGAAGGTCGTCTGACAGAACCAGAAGCACGAGGAAGTCACTTGGGAGCGGGAGGACAGTATGAGACTGAGGTATCCAGAGCTATTCTAAGTTCGAGGACGAACTTTTTATAAGGTATGGGGAATTGTAACGACCCAATTTTCCTTATTTTAAG
Source organism: Zingiber officinale (assembly GCF_018446385.1). Lineage (NCBI taxonomy): Eukaryota > Viridiplantae > Streptophyta > Magnoliopsida > Zingiberales > Zingiberaceae > Zingiber > Zingiber officinale. The sequence goes on from NC_055996.1 coordinate 121,441,510, forward strand.
TTCTAAAAGTCCATAAAAATATTTGAAAATACTTTTAAAATATTCTAGAGATTTTTAGGAATTTTTAGAGTATTTTTATGTAATTTTTGGAGGTCGTTTAGTAGGGTTACAAAAAGAAAGAAGTTTTGATAAAAACGTTGAAGGGGAGACTCGAACCCGAGACCTTGACCCGAGCCGAATCTCAGCCGAACCCAGCCAACCAGCTGAGCTACACGGTTTTACTAACCTAGTATGGAGAGAAATAGAGTTAAGCATAGTTGGGATCGAATTAAAACTAAGTTATAAAGGGTTAAGTGTTTTTCCCGTGACCTAAACCTAACCTTTTCCTCTCTTTTTTCCTCTCCCGACGGCGCGATTCTTCTCTCGGGCGAAAATCGCAGCCAAGGCTAGGGTTTTCTTCCTTCGGCGTCGGCGACGTGCTTTTCCGGCCGATCTCTACCCGTGGGTGACCATTCCGGCAAGGGGAGCTCGGGGAACACAAGGAAACGGGAGAAAACGAAGCTCTACCGAAACCCTAGGGCATCTCTCTTCTGTTGTAAGTCCAAGAACCCGAAGTAAGTGCTTCTCACCTGCGGTAGGAGTAGCTCTCGGGTTTTATTTTGTGTTTTGTTGTAAGATGAACAACAGTAGCCTTTTATCATAGTATGTGGTTTCGGATTTTGACCTTGATCTAGCAAATTGGTTTAGGTTTTTGGTTTAAATCTATTGATATTTTTAGAGCACGGACAGAATGCAATTTGGTTTAAGATTTGGTTCATGTTCTTTTGATATTTTTAGAGCACGGACAGAATGCAATTTGGTTTAAGAATTGGTTCATGTTCTTGTGATATTTTTAGAACACGGACAGAATGTTTAAGGGCCTTCCTTGATTGTTACAGCATGTGAATTTAAATGTATTTACCTTACATTTCAAGCATGTCTAAGTAGTCATATTTCCTTAAAGTCACAGCATGATTAAAGGACTGTTAAGGTTTAGAAATAAGTTGGTTTTACAAATTTGCTGTTCGGAATTGGTTGCTGCCGTGGGCTTGACCAAATTCATTTCCTGTGACCAAGTAGTTTTATTTTAATTGCTGTTGAGTTTTGCTTTGAATATATATCTTTATATATCAGTGGAATATGGTTTTAGAATCTCTTGTATAATGTATATATGTGAGAAGTACAAGCAAGCAAGACTAAAGTCACAAGTTGAACCTGAATTCCAGAATTTAAAATCAAAGCACACTAAGTGCTTAAATAAATGCCAAGGCATTTTATTTAGAAGAAGTAATTAAAGAAGGATATAAAGAAAAGTATTTTACTTTTAAAGGGCATGTACCGGACACAAGGTCCAAGGGATGGGCTCCAAGTTGCCCCTAGACATAAGGTCTAGAAGTGTCTTAATGGTTTTGGGATTAGCTACCTCAATTCTCATTAAGAAAGGCGCGCAAAGTGGTACAATGTCGGGCCCAAGTAAAGTTGAATATTATTTTAAAGTATAAAAGTATTAATTTGGAAACAAACAGAACAAGTTCTTTTATCTAAGTTGCAAATTTTAGCAAATTAAATTGTTGTTTCCTTTAGAGATGCATGATGTAGTTCTATTTGCTATTTTCATGTTGAGCATGTATTTCCCTGTTTTTTTTTATGCTTATGCATTCCGTATCGGATTTTGTGAGTAGAAAGCACTTACTAAGCTTTTAGCTTATAGATACTATTTACCTCCTACTGCAGATACAGATAAGAGTAAAGGAAAAGCTAAAGTGTCATAGAGGAAGGCGACAAGGAGACGTTGGTGGTGTGTGTGTGTGATGGCTGTTATGGAAGCTTGGGACCTTGCTAAGAAATTGCTGCAAGTTAATTTAATTAGTTTTCTTCTTAAATAACTAGGAGAATTTAGAGAAATACAGATTCTTTTTGCTCTTTCTGTTTTGCTGTTTTGAAGTTGTTCAAATGCTTTTGTTATGTTGAATTTCTGGAATCATTCGGATGTTAAATGCTTATGTTCATTACTTCTTTATACTCTGCTAGAATGTTAAATTTCTGGAAGGTTAAATCTGCTGGGAAGTTTGGATTTGATTGCACAGTGGTCTCTCATGTATGTTGGTATTCATGTGCTAAAGCTGGAGTTTTATTTCTGCCGTGGGAATCATATCCGCAGGAATTCTTTTGTCTATAAAAAAAATGTGCACTGTTTCGGTTTGTTAGAAAAGCATGAGCAGTAAGAGTTTTGGTGTATGAAAGAAAAGCATGTGTATGAAAGAAAAGCATGTGGTTCGGCTTGTTAGGAAATGAATAAGTAGTATTCTATTTCACTTCCTCTTAATTACTGTTTGGTTGTAGAATGAATAACTACATTTTGTAGCAAGGAATGTTAGGTAGGATTTCATGAATGCAAGTTAATAAAGGAAGTTGCAAACAGTAGAGATATTTAAGTTCATTGTCTATATGTTACACTTGCTTGTTGTTATACTTATTTGCATGTTTAAATAAGTAAGGAAAAAAAAATAAACAATAAAAAAATAATAATAATATCAGAACAGTTTAAAGCATTTTTGATATGTGATATGTTTTTAACAAATAGTTGAAAGCATTTCTAGTGTTAAGTAGGTAGTACCAGTTATGTGTAGTTAGTAGAATCAGTAGCGGTCACCCTCAGAGTAGTAGTAAAGAGGGTGGTCGTTACAGTGGGTGATTGTTAATTATCAGTGCAGAGTGCTAACAATCAATAGCAACAATAATTATATCCTAATAATCTTATTATTGTTTTAAAACGCAACCTATATATGCCACTGCATTTTAAAGGGAAGGTAGGATCTATCACACTATGATTATGATTATGATTATGATTTATGAAGCTTATTAGCTTAACACAAATTTATACCTTCATTTTATCATTTTTAACTTCATTTTCAAGAATGCAATGATATAAAGTTCACAATTTCGCTGGATTTCTTGATTTTGTTTGCTTTTCTACTTTTTGCTAGATTCTTCGATTTTGTTTGCTTTCTCCTAATGATTAATTTAGACATTTTAATTAAATCTTGTTATTTTAGAAATTAAAGTGTCTAAATAGTTGAAGTTGGAATTGCTAATTTAATAGTTGATGATCATGAAATGATAAAAAACTTGATATTTTTGTTTTTATGTTGTCATTATTTACTTTTTATCATTGACTTAATGTTTGGTTTAATATTGTTGTTATTAATTATTATTCACTTATTTAAAATAATTCGAGTTTTCCATTGTTAAAGGTTTCATATACATCAAATGAGAAATACTATTACGATTGATAAATTTTTTCAAGGGAAGAGAGCAAATGAACTAGATCCAGCTACTCTGATAACTCTATTGACAAGATCAAATAGTGATGATCTTCCATCTGAAATTCCTCCTAAAACATTCAAAAATACAAAACTGAAGAGGTTGATCTTGATTCTTTAGAGCGTGATCCAGGATTGCGTCGATAAATTTGGGAATACCATCCTAATCAACGAGACGAGATTCGTCGAGTTTATTTAAATCTGAAAGCATATCAACCTATTCTTCAAGAATATCTATAAAATAAAAATATTAAACACCCTCTAAGATTTCAATCAACTTGGTATGAACAATTTCCTTGGTTGGAGTATTCACCCACTAAGGATGCATATTGCTTTCCATGTTTTATCTTCAACAAGCCTTCAGGATACTTAAATCAAACTACATTTACTATTGATGGATTTGATAAGTGGAAGAAAGTTCGAAATGGAAAAACTTGTGCTTTCCTAGGCTATATGAGAAAGGATAATATATCTTCACCCCATCGTAATGCTGAAAAGGTATGTGAGGATTTGATGAACCAAACACAACATATATCAAGGAGATTCGACAATTTTAATGATGAACAAGTTGCAACTAATTGTCTTCGATTGAAGGCTCACATACACGTGGTGTTGTTGCCTGCACTTTAAGGAATTCTGTTTAGAGGTCATGATGAGAAATCTAGTTCATCTAATCGTGGTAATTTTCTTAAATTTTTAGATGTGCTGACTATGTACAATGATGAACTTTCAAAGGCAATTACGAAAGCTCCAAAAAATTCCAAATATACAAGTCATGATATTCAGAAACAAATACTTCATGTGCTTTCGGTGAGAGTAAAAAATACAATTCGTGAAGAAATTAGAGTTGCCAAGTATTGCATAATTGTTGATGAAGTCCGAGATGAGTCAAAAAGAGAGCAAATGTCTATAGTATTGAGGTTTGTGGATATTAATGGATTCATTCAAGAACATTTTTTTGGGCTTGTTCATGTATCTGATACTGCGGTTTTAACTTTAAAGGATGCTATATATTCTGCTTTGGCTCACTACAATTTGAATGTTCAAAATATTAGAGGTCAAGGCTATGACGATGCTAGTAATATGAGGGGCAAGTTTAATGGATTGTAAGCTTTGATTATAAAAGATTGTAAAAGTGTTTATTATGTTCATTGCTTTACTCATCGGTTACAATTGACTTTGGTTGCAGCAGCAAAAAATATGACACATATTCATCAATTTTTTGATAGATTAACTTTTATAGTTAATATTGTTGGTTCTTCATGTAAGCGTAATGATGAATTGAAGAATGCTCATGCAGATGACATTGCATATTTGATTGCTATTAATGAACTCGAGATAGGGCGTGACCTTAATCAGATAGGTACTTTACAACGAGATGTTGATACACGCTGGAGTTCTCATTTGAGATCATTGAAACGCCTAATTAAGATGTTTAGTGCATCGTGTACGGTATTGCTCAAGATTATGGATGATGGGCTTCCTTCTCAACGAGCAATGCAACAACTGTTTATGATGAAATGACTTCCTTTGATTTTGTATTCATCTTGCATCTTATGAAAGAGATTATGGGGATCACAGATATTCTTTATCAGACTTTACAAAGTAAGTCTCAGGATATTATAAATGCAATGGAGCTTGTATTATCTACTAAGAATTTACTTCAATAGATGAGGGATAACAAGTGGGATGATTTACTTGTAAAAGTGAAATCCGTTTGTGAACTTTGAAATATTGACATTCCTGATTTCAATGCTCCGTATATTAATAAACGAGGTCGAGGGCGTGCTCATCAAGATAATTTCACCATTGAACATCATTATCGAATAGACCTCTTTTATGTTTCGATAGATTCACAGTTGCAAGAAATTAATGGTCGCTTTAGTGATGATGCTATGGAATTGCTCATTCTTAGTAATGCCCTAAATCCTCAAAATGCGGTGGAGTCTTTCAGAGTTGTAGATATATGCAAATTAGTTGAAAAGTTTTATGCTCAGGATTTTACGAGAGATGAAAAAGAACAATTGGAGATGCAATTGAAGCATTACGAGTATAACATAGTCAAAAGGTCCGACTACAAAAATCTTTCAACCATTTTAGAATTATGTCAATGGTTGGTAAAGACTAACAAGTCTGTTACATACAACCTCATTTTTAGAGTGATCATACTTGTGCTTACTCTTCCGATTTCTACGGCTACTTCAGAACGATCATTTTCTGCGATGAATATTATGAAAACAAGGCTTCGAAGCAAAATGGAGGATACTTTTCTCTTAGATGCGTTAATGGTATATATTGAGAGAGAAATTGCTAGAAGTGTGAGCATAGAAGCTATCATTAAAGACTTCAAAAATTTAAAAGAATGTCGAATTCCTTTTAGTTAGAGAATTGTAATTAATACTTAATTAAATATACATTAACTTCATGTTTTTAATCATGGTTTGTTTACAATACTACCAACATATAGTTTATTATCAAAGGAACTTCTTGATTGCTTTGAATTATCTCCTATGTTAATTGAAATAAATTGGGTCGATTATGTTTACTGTGATGCTTTCGATTGCATCATATTTATTGTTGTCATGATGAAATGAAATTTGATTTTGTTATTTTCATTTTCTCATTTTTCTGATCTCTGATTGGTGATTCTTCCTTGCAACTCATAGAGTTTTTTTTCTTAATGATCTTGGTAAGCGTCGTTTTGTCGAGGAGGCGGCCTTTGTATTAGCAATGGATGTGAACAATATGTATCAATTTTGTAATATGGTTTTTGCAAGTTTTAGTGTTCATGTCCTGATTTACTTGTATTCATGTATGGTTTTTGAATAATGTATGATTTTCAATTCAGTAATGAAGAGTTGTGAATTAAAATTAAATAATATTGAATGTTAAATGGTCGTTTTGTCGAGGAGGCGGCCTACCAGTTTTCTTCTTGAGGTTATTGTTGGATGTTTATGATTTTATTATCAAGGTTTAAATAAGCTATTGAATATTTTCGTCGCTAAATTTAGCAACTGAAAATTAATATCTGTCATTAAATTTAGCAATGGAAATTTAATTTCGTCACTAAATACCTTAGCAATCTCAAAATTTGTGATCGATAATTTTAATCGCTATCGCATTTTTTTCTTATAATGTGCAACCCCCTCAAACTTAAAATTCTGGATTCGTCCCTGCCCACAAAATAATTTAACTTTAAACCTTTACTAACATCAAAACCTAGATTCGATTATATAGTGCTTCATACACCAATGATGTTCCCATTTTTGATATTTGACAATCTGATTTAAAGTTAAGGAAAAATGTGATAAATGAAATCAAATTTTCAAAACTCCCTTTGAATTTAAAATTTCCTTTGAGGTTTTGAAAATTTTCCGAATACTTGAAAAAATTTCTAACTTAAAAAAATTTCTAAATCATACTTTAAACTCATCTTCTCCCTCTTTGACATACATTAATCAATTTTTGAAAAGTTTTTAAAAAATATATTTCTAAATAAATTAAAAATAAGTTTATGGAAATAATTTTTGACTAATCAATTTAAAACACACTTTGCAAAAATAAAAAAAACAGTTCTACATTTTTCAATGTAATTAAACCATTTTGGGAAAAAAAAATTTATATCAAGCTTTTTTAAAAAAATAATCAAAATATAGGTTTTTTAAAAATTTTCAAGATGTGTGGATGTTTTTTGTAAATTTTGAAAATACTTAACAAATTTCAAGGTATTAAAAAAAACTCAAAGTACTTTAGAGCTCTTTCAACATTTTTAAAATACTTAAAGTTTTTTTTAATTTTTAAAGTATTAACATCTTTTTCAAAATATTTAAAATCTTTTCAAACATTTTTAAAATACTTAAGGCTTTACAAACTATTTTCAAAATACTTAAAAGCTTTTCAAAATTTGCAAAATACTTAAAAGTTTTCCGAAAATTTTCAAAGTACTTAAACCGTTTTCAAAAACACTTTGTAAAACATTTATACTTGTGAAAAATTACAAAATAGATTCTGTGAATAGTTTTTTAACTTAGCTTATTGAAAATCACTTGAAATTTTGAAAGAGTCCGTTTTCAAGCTATCTTTTTGAAAACTAGATTTTTAACCATAGATTTTCAAAATAACTTGAAAATTAAAATTTACAAAATTATTTCTGGTAAAAATGGCCTGATGAAAACATTAAAAAAACAACATTATTTTTACAATTCCCAAAAAACAATTAAAATTTAAAAAATGCTTAAAAGTTTTTTGAAATAAAGAGATTACAAGGAAATTAAAATCATTTTTTTAAAAAATATTAAGACAAATTAACCTTGGAGAATTTTTTTAACACTCATTTAAATAATTTAATTGCTTAATGTAAGAAAAATCAAGCAATTTAACCCAAGTTAAAAATGTACCCAAGTATTTTTAAATGATGCAATATATAATATTCTAACCATTTAAATGAAGCATAAGCAAGATATAATGATTGAAATATGCATAACGGGAAGTTCAAACATAGATTAAATATAAGTTCCGCAAGCATAAGATCATGTAGGGTTAAGTCGAACACAACTACTAAATATGACTAGATTTAACTAAGTCAAGCAAAACATCCAAAGTAGACTTAGTTAAGCAAGCTATCTCTAATCAAAGGAAGGTGGATGCTGCTGGCCAAAATGTCAGGCTCGGAGAATGACCATCATTAGTTGCTGTTGTTGTGCGAGAGTGTCAAAGTGCTCGTCGATCCTTTGAAATCCCTCTTGCATCTCACTCATTGTAAATGAGTATATGGGTCATTCGACTACGAGGGGGTTGCATGAGAAAATGGATACTCTGGCTCTAGCTAGAGTATGGTGGGCATCAAGAAAATCAATATCAAAGTACCGCTTACCCATAACTACATGGGTCTTGGACTCAAAAGATAACCTAAGTGCTTTAGAAAGAAACCTAGGGTTGGCTAGCATGGGAGGGGCCTTGGTATGTTTTTGGTTATAATAAAATATTTAAATGAAATAAATATACTTGAACTTAAAAGAAAAAGGGGTTTTTGGAATCATTACTAAGGCATCTCGAAAGATTTGAGGCTTTAGGCTTCGGTCGATGGCTCAAGAAGAGGAGAAGCAATTTGTGATGAGGTCAACCTTACCTGGTAACTGTTGGATATTGGAACCTTAATGGACCAATATCGGTTTTGTGGAAAAATCGGAATGGCATCAATAGATAGAAGTCATAATTGACTTCAAAATTGAAATCTACGTTTCGCGTAGATAGATTTAGACTATTAATTTGCTCAAAACCGATTAAAGGTGAATGAGAAATTAATTGTTTAAAGTCGGCCCAAATAAACATTAATTACTCATTAATGATATATAAGGAAATGCATGGGAGAATAGTCTCACATCGAAAATTTTCGATGTGCATTCTTTGCTTATTAATGATGCTGTGTTAATCGAGTTAATTCAGAAAAAGACCAGGTGCTCTCTTCTCAGGGGCGAGCAGGTGCTCGCACCTGTGAGCCCGCCACGTGCGCAATGGGCGCTTTGTAGGCGCACTTTGCACGTACGCATCGTCGCGAGGAGCATTGAGGAGCTTAAATTTAGGCTTCATATGACATTGCAGTGCCTACATGGCACTCGGGTGACGTGTCAAACTCATATCTGACATGACAATGCCTATGTGGCATCCACGTGGGCAAGAAGAGATGACTGGACTGTTGATTCGGGCAAACGGATGGCTACCGTTGATCAAAGAGGTGTGATGGATCGTCGGTGATGCGATCTGAAGCGTTGGATCGCGAAGAGTCACGATCTGACCACTTGGGATGAGACTTGATCTGAAGCGTTAGATCGAATGGATCAGTAGATTCAGATCCGATGGCTGATGTCAATAGGCGATATCTGAGGGTCACAACTCTTCAGATCTGATAGATGAGATTAAAGTGGGATATGTGAAGAGTTATAACTCTTCAAAATGGACGATCCAGATCGATCCAACCCAAAGAACACATCCACTCACCCAAAAGGCATTCAACCTCTTCATTTGGTATAAATAGAATCCTCCAGATGTTGGAAAATTCATTCGAATAATCGAATTCATCTATTCTACTCTCTCTTGAGCATTCATCTCATCTTGTGCATAAAGAGTCCAAATAGCCTACGAGAAGGTTCGCTGGTCTCGAAATTCGGAGTGCTACGATTCCGAGACGTTGGCGTTGTATCTTGGGAACGAATTGCTGCTATCCGTTAGCACCGTAGCGGAGCAATATCGTTTATGGAGATAGTGTCGAACACTAGCCTCGATGATCAATATCAGTTTGCGCACTCCGGGAGATACCGGGTCCAACAGTCGTAAACGATATTCTGCAAACTAATATGGCTACTTCCAACGACGTTCCGACCGCCATTCCGCCAACATCAATTCCGTACGGAGAAAAGCCGGAGAAATTCACCGGAGCCGACTTCAAAAGATGGCAGCAGAAGATGCTGTTTTATCTAACGACGCTAAACCTTGTACGGTTTTTACAGGAAAATCCGCCAGCCGCTTCGGAAGGTAGTAAGGCTGCTTGCGATGCATGGTCACACGGAGATTTCCTGTGCCGCAACTATATTCTCAACGCCTTGGACAACACGCTGTATAACGTGTATTGTTCATTGGAGACGGCGAAATCTTTATGGGAATCACTTGAGAAGAAATACAAGACCGAAAATGTCGGATTGAAGAAATTCATCGTCGACCGGTTTCTGGATTTCAAGATGATGGACTCTAAAAGCGTCTCAGCTCAAGTCCAAGATATGCAATTAATACTACATGATCTGGACGCCGAAGGCATGAAGCTGAACGAGTCATTTGCAGTAGCTGCAGTAATTGAGAAGCTCCCTCCATCATGGAAGGACTTCAAGAATTACCTCAAGCACAAGCAAAAGGAGATGGGACTGGAAGACCTGATCCTGAGGCTATGAATAGAGGAGGATAATCGAAAATTATCCGACTCTAGAGGAACCAAGCAGACTATTGACGAAATGTCCAATCTGGTCGACCCAAACGTCAAAAAGCCAAAGTAGTTCAAGAAGAAGGCTCAAGTAAAGAAGTTCAAGGGCTCTTGCTACAACTGTGGAAAGTCAGGACACATGCCCAAGGACTGCAGACGCCCGAAGAAGTCGACCAAGGGGCCAAAAGATGCTGCAAACCACGTCACAACCTCTCTTGAGGACTTGGATCTCACTGCGGTCATGTTTGAATCCAATACAGTGGAGGATAACCTGAAGCAGTGGTGGATCGATATTGGAGCAACTCATCATATCTGTTCAGATAAAGCGATGTTCTCCAAGTATACTCCGATAAATGGAAGGAAGCTCTATATGGGCAATTCCACGACATCTCCGATCGTCGGACTCGGAAAAGTTGTTCTGAAGATGACGTCTGGAAAGGAGCTAACTCTGATTGATGTGCTCCATGTTCCCGACATCATAAAGAACCTAGTTTCTGGATCGGCATTTGTTAAGGTCGGGTTTAGACTAGTGTTCCAGTCCAACAACTTTGTCCTTACGAAGAATGGTGTCTTCGTAGGAAAGGGGTACTTAGAACAAAGTCTATTCAAAATGGTTGTAATGATTGTAATCCAAAAATTTGATGGTAATAAAATAATTGCTTCCAGCTATGTGGTTGAGTGTTTTAATTTGTGGCATGATCGACTCGGACATGTGCATAATAATACTCTGAAACGTCTCGTCAAACTAAATTTATTATCGAACGTCAATCTTGACGAAACACACAAATGTGAAGTGTGTGTAGAAGCTAAAATGATGAAACTACCTTTCCATTCGGTAGAAAGGTCAACAACTCCTCTAGAATTAATACATAGTGATCTATGTGATTTGAAATTTGTGCAAACTAGAGGAGGTAAAAAGTATTTGATTACTTTTATGGATGACTGCACGATGTTCTGTTATGTCTTTCTTTTAAGAAGTAAAGACGAAGCCTTAGAGACGTTCAGAACCTATAAAACAGAAGTTGAAAATCAACTTGACAAACGAATTAAAATAATTCGTAGCGATAGAGGTGGAGAATATGGTGCACCGTTTGATGAATTTTGTTCAGATTCTGGCATTATCCATCAAACAACGGCGCCTTACTCACCTCAATCGAATGGTGTTGCTGAACGTAAAAATCGGACACTAAAAGAGATGATGAATGCCTTGTTGATAAATTCAGGCTTACCTCAAAACTTGTAGGGGGAAGCAATATTATCGGCAAATCACATTCTCAACAAAATCCCTCATAAGAAAAGTGATAAAACTCCATACGAACTATGGAAAGGCCGCGAGCCATCATACAAATACCTGAAAGTGTGGGGGTGCTTGGCAAAGGTCAAAGTACCTAAACCAAAGCAAGTAAAGATCGGACCTAAAACGTTCGATGCGGTATTTGTCGGATATGCCCATAATAGTAGTGCATATCGTTTCCTAGTTCACAAATCAGACATTCTTGATATTCATGTGGGAACAACCATAGAATCTCGGAATGCGATATTCTTTGAAAACGAATTCCCAAATAAGAAGGGAAACGTTGAAAATGATAACAACGGAAGTTCAAACAAAAATGACGTTACCGAACTTAGCTGTTATAAAAGGACTATTGACGATCAAAGCGAAGGGTCACGTCGTAGCAAACGGGCTATAACTGAGAAATTGTTCAGGCCAGATTTCATGACTTTCATGTCGGAAATGGACCCAAGAATATTAAGTGAAACTCTCTCTAGTCCCGATGTTCCAATGTGGAAAGAAGCTGTCAATAGTGAAATTGAATCCATCATGAATAATCATACTTGGGAATTAGTAGACCTTCCTTCTGGTAATAAACCATTAGGTTGTAAGTGGATACTAAAACGCAAGTATAAAGCTGATGGATCAATTGACAAGTATAAGGCCAGACTTGTTGCCAAGGGGTACAAGCAAGAGGAAGGCCTTGATTATTTCGATACATACTCACCGGTGACAAGGATTACGTCCATACGAGTGCTAATAGTCATTGCAGCACTGTATGACCTTGAAATACATCAAATGGATGTTAAGACTGCGTTCTTAAATGGTGAGTTGGAAGAAGAAATTTATATGGAGCAACCCGAGGGGTTCGTGGCTCCAGTAAATGAGAAAAATGTGTGTCGACTTGTTAAGTCGTTGTACGGACTTAAGCAAGCGCCTAAACAATGGCACGAAAAATTTGACAAAGTAATACTGTCAAACGAATTCAGAATAAATGAATGTGACAAATGTATTTATGTCAAAGACACACCTAAAGGTTATGTAATCATCTGTCTATAGGTAGACGACATGCTGATAATGGGCAGTAATCATGATATAATCATGACTACAAAGAAAATGTTGACCAAAAATTTTGATATGAAAGATATGGGTCAAGCAGATGTTATATTGGGAATTAAAATTCTCAGGACATCAGAAGGGATAGTTCTGACATAATCCCATTATGTAGAGTCAGTATTGAAAAGATTCAATGTGTACGATCTCTCTACAGTAAAAACACCTATGGATCTAAGTCAACACTTAGCGAAAAACCATGGTGAGACCTTATCGCAGTTGGAATATTCTCGGATAATAGGCAGTTTGATGTATCTCACAAACTGCACACGTCCGGATATTGACTGTGCGGTCAACAAGCTGAGTCATTTTATGAGTAATCCAAACGACACCCATTAGAAAGCATTGATGCGAGTTCTTAGATATTTGAAATATACTATGAACTATGGATTACATTATGGAAAATATCCCGCTGTATTGGAGGGATATTGTGATGCTAATTGGATATCAGATATAAAAGACTCCAAATCCACTACTGGATATGTTTTCACGATCGGTGAGGGAGTAGTATCTTGGAAATCCACTAAGCATATGTGCATTACTCGATCAACTATGGAATCCGAGTTTATAGCACTAAACAAAGCAGCTGAGGAAGCTGAATGGCTGCGAAATTTCTTGGAAGATATTCCGAGCTGGACGAAACCTGTGTCTGCCGTATTGATCCACTGTGATAGTCAATCGGTGATTGGAAGGGCACAGAGTAATATGTACAATGGGAAGTCACGACATATACGTCGTAGACATAATACCATTAGACAGTTGATCTCGAATGGAGTGATTGCAATCGACTATGTTAAGTCCAAAGATAATTTGGCAGATCCTCTTACGAAAGGGTTGAGTCGAGATCAAGTATACTGCTCATCAAGAGGAATGAGATTAAAAATCTACAACTAAAAACGACTGTAGCGGTAACCCAACCTTGTTGACTAGAGATCCCAAGATCTTGGTTCAAAGGGACAACGAAGTTACAGAAGTTGTGTTACAGCACATGAGATATTTTATCTCTATCTCAATCCTAGGATGAATTTGTGTTGTCCTACCTCATGTAGTGAGGTTAAGCTTATGTTTTTAGTGACTTCTATACCTTATAAGGTAGAGTATGGTAGGATATTTCTGATAGAAGTGTCACCTATATGAGTGTGAAGATAGGTCGCTTCAATGAAACACTCCTGAATCCAAGATGGTATCCATGGCCGAAACGGAACCAACCATGAGAACCTAAAGTAGGTGAGATAGGTCTCTGTGTGGGTGTTATTATCTTAGTATACACCAACAGCTGAGCAGTTCAAGACATCACGTTCACTGCGCAGCCTAGTATACTCGATAGCATTCCACTACGGAAGGTTCAAAGCCACAAGCTACCTCTCCCGATGCAGTGACTTATCGATTGGACTCTTGTAAAGTGTCAACATGCATACACGCATTGCATTAATTTCCATTCATGTGGGGGATTGTTGAATATTGGAACTTTAATGGACCAATATCGGTTTTGTGGAAAAATCAGAATGCCATCAATAGATAGAAGTCATAATTGACTTCAAAATTGAAATCTACGTTTCGCGTAGATAGATTTAGACTATTAATTTGCTCAAAATCGATTAAAGGTGAATGAGAAATTAATTGTTTAAAGTCAGCCCAAATAAACATTAATTACTCATTAATGATATATAAGGAAATGCATGGGAGAATAGTCCCACATCGAAAATTTTCGATGTGCATTCTTTGCTTATTAATGATGCTGTGTTAATGGAGTTAACTCAGAAAAAGACCAGGTGCTCTCTTCTCAGGGGTGAGCAGATGCTCGCACCTGTGAGCCCGCCACCCGCCACGTACGCACGTGCGCAATGGGCGCTTTGTAGGCGCACTTTGCAATCCACGTGGGCAAGAAGAGATGACTGGATTGTTGATTGGGGCAAACGGATGGCTACCGTTGATCAAAGAGGTGTGATGGATCGCCGGTGATGCGATCTGGAGCGTTAGATCGCGAAGAGTCACAATCTGACACTTGGGATGAGACTTGATCTGAAGCGTTAGATCGAATGGATCAGTAGATTCAGATCCGATGGCTGATGACAATAGGCGAGATCTGAGGGTCACAACTCTTCATATCTGATGGATGAGATTAAAGTGGGATATGTGAAAGGTTATAACTCTTCAGAATGGATGATCCAGATCGATCCAGCCCAAAAAATACATCCACTCACCCAAAAGGCATTCAACCTCTTCATTTGGTATAAATAGAACCCTCCAGATGTTGGAAAATTCATTTGAATCATTGAATTCATCTATTCTACTCTCTCTTGAGCATTCATCTCATCTTGTGCATAAAGAGTCCAAATAGCCTATGAGAAGGTTTGCTTGTCTCGAAATTCGGAGTGCTACGATTCCGAGACGTTCGTCGTTGTATCTTGGGAACGAATTGCTGCTATCCGTTAGCACCATATCAGAGCAATATCGTTTATGGAGATAGTGTCGAACACTAGCCTCGACGATCAATATCAGTTTGCGCAATATATCCGGGAGATACCGGGTCCAACAGTAACTATTTTTATAGAATTTTGTCGATTGACCGATAGTGGGTTCAGTCAACCGTTTTGCTTAAATGAATAGTTAACCAATCAAATTTTGAGTATGTCTTTTCTATTCCCGAGATGTTACGTCACCGATCCATACATATCGGTCCATTGGTAGGTGAACGGTCAACCGATCACCATTTTAGGATACTGATACGGATCGATCCACTGATCAAGATTATCGGGTGATCAATAGACAAAACATCATGTCAATTATTTAATTTTTTGAGGTTTCGAGGTCTTATCAGTCGACCCATCCACGTAGATCAGTTTACCATTGGGTCAACATCAGTCAGATTGACGGTCAAACTGACTAGACCTAGTTCAATCGACCGGTTATAGATTATCGGTCGACCTTTAAGGTCTATTTTGTCTTATGTAGAAAATGACCTTAATTAGTTGTCGGATGGTCTATAAGTCGACTGAAAGGAGTTGTTCAACCGACCAAAAGTTAATTTTTTAAATTTTAAGATATTTTAATAATATAATAATTCATCTAAAAATTATTTTTAATCAAAATATCTCTCTCTTTTTTGCTTTGACTCAAATGATATTAAGTGATCATCAAGTCTAGTTAGAGTTGGTCACCTTTAGTGATATATTTGAGTTTATACCCCTTGGTTCATATTGATACATTGATCTACATATGGAACCAAGAGTTAGATCTAACGTCACACGACCCTATACATGACTCAGTATACAAACAAATTAAGTCCTAGGTGTTTGTGAAATGGAAAAGATGACCTAGATCTATAGGTGCATAACTTCTAAAGTATATCCTAGGCTAGTTCCATTATAGTAGTAGTAATAATAATAGTAAGAGAAGACCTATTTTAACAAACTACTGCAGCTAAAACACAGAGTTAATCACATACTTAATTAATTTTTTAATATTTCCATTTCACTCATTCTAAGTGATCAAACATATTAATCTTATAAGTTTTACGAGATGATTATCAATTTTACTTAATTAAACTTAATTTTGAATTGAGAAAGGTTGTTTGACCTTGGGTTAGATTCAAATTTAGCATCTAGTCAATTAAGTGAAAATTTCTAAAATTGGCTTCTAAGTTATGACGAGGCACAAGAGCATTCTTAATCGGATCAATAATCACTTCCTTAAACAAAGCTAATTCAAGAAATTACACATTTAACCAATGCAAAACTATGATCTAACAAGTTTAGGATGTGGTAAATTAGTTGTAGTCAGTTCCTCTTAACTAAGTGAGCTAGGTAGAATACGCCTTATCCAACCCAATACTTAGACTAAATATCTTTAACGTACTATTAGCTCACCACATCTTGATACTATATTGTCAAGATGAGACAATCTTTTTTCCTATCTAGATGTTTTAAATTAAACAAGAAATTGATTTAAGCATGCAAAAATGACTAAATAAATCAATTAAACATGCCAGACTTGCTAGGTTAATGAAATACATATTTATTAGCTCCCTCTGATTCATACCTTGGATAACATTTATCTAGGTTTTGGGATCCAATTGTAAGATCAACTTGTGAATGATTATTTGATTATTAAGATGTATTATATTGGATGAAATATGCTTATTATTTAAAAATATAAAGGCATGTCATAGACTATTATAAATAGGTAATATAAAACTGTCATTACTTCTTTTCTCTGTTTTATCTGCCGACAAATATAAGTATTGATTAATGAGGTTGGTTGTAAGATCCAATGCATGGCGTTAGGATCCACTTTCGCTATAAAAGGTGGTCCTTGTCGTTTGGCGGCTTAAAAATATTGCAGAGCCCAAAAGTACTTTGAGGCTGCGCATACTCAGCAGATTAGATTAGATTCTTAGGGTTTGTATTCGTTTCTCCAATGGATTTCGTGTTCATTAAACTCTTCATGTGGTTACGTTGTATATTCGTTTCTTCCACTGACTTTGAATGCATCAAGGAATCGAATGAGTCTTGAAGTTAAATCTAATTTTATACCGACTACTGACAGTGGAAGGCGATCAAAACTATGCAATTATTTTTTTTTATCATTTAGAAAATCTGGTTTGCCCATCTGGTGGCAGGCTTGGTTGTTGATTTAGAAAATCTGGTTTGCTATCCGGATTAGTCCGAAAATTAATGGGTTGCACACTTAGTAACCAATCTAATTAATCACTGGCTTAACAAAAAAAATAACTCACTTGAGTGTCATGAGTCCTTGCTACGAACAGTGTCAGTAGTAATTGCAAAAGTGCCTCCAAAGAAAAAAAAACACACACCACAATCCAGGAATCAACATTGAGAGAAGCATAATGGTACCTACTCCAAATATGGCCTCAAGTTGAACCATAGAATCGGTCACATGACTCCTTTCCTATAACAGAAGTCCTTGAGTCGCACTAGGCCAGATGAGTCATCAATCTTGAGCTGATGTTATAAGGTTATTTGGTGTGTTTGAGAGGTGATGATGGTTGTCCGAATGCATTTTACTTAAGCCTCATCTCAAAGCTAGAAGGCGCCTCTACTACATTCAATTATCGACTTATAGCTGTTGAAATCTTAATGGTCAAGGTTATGTCTAAGGTTCCAGTTAGGCGGTTACAACCTATTATTTCGATTCTTGTGAGGTAACAACAATTTCATTAAGTTCATCAAGGGTCAGGGTAGTTAAGTGGACTATTCCATGAGTACTTCGTAGACTCTTAGCTAGTTGGTGTGCTAAAAACAAAGAGGAAATGATGATGATCAAGTTAGACTTTGTAAAAGCATTGGACAATGTTATTCCAAGCATAGTAAAGGAAGCTGTGTATTTTCCTTCTCAATGTACTTTAAGGATCATAAAAGGAAGCCATCTTAGCAAATACCAAGGACAATTGGTTTTCATGAAGCAGGGAGGATGAGGCAAGGACCACCTTCATTTTTGCTACTGCTATTCTTTATTGAATCTTGCAGCTGGGCCAAAGAGCCTTAATTTTTGGAGTCACAAATTCTTATTATTGGCTAGGACGTTTGTGCTAGGTTAGTGTAAAGTTCCTTGGCAACCTCCACAACATTTTTACTGTCTTTTTTGGTGGACTTCGTATCAATTTTGACAATATCTCTACCCTACATTGGCCTTAATTCCTCTAAGGGGTTTTTGCCCCTGACCAGAATTTTTCATTGCAACTCGGTGGAGTTTCCTATCAAGTGTTTGGGATACAAGCGAGGCATCCGTGGACAAAATGCATGGAGACTGTCAGGATTCTCTTCTAGTCAGAATGCAAAGGTGATTAGTCAGTCCCATGGTAAATGAATTTCTGCTCCATTGGGGTTACATTGATTGTTCTTAATAGCACTTATGCATTACCCTTTCATATTTATCAAATCACATATATTTTTTCTAAAATGCAAAGGTGATTAGCCCCATGGTAAATAAATTTCTGCTCCGTTGGGGATATTGTTCTTAATGGCACTTGACTTTCCTTGCTTTCTATTCTTCACAGATTCATTTGCTTTCACCAGCATTCAAATTATACATTACGCTTTTATATTTATCAAATTACATAGGGTGCGTTTGGTTTGCACGTTTTTCATTTTCATTTTTTGAAAAACGCGTATTTATGAAAAATAGTGTTTGGTTTGTATTTTTCATGTCTATTTTCTAAAAAGAATATATAGTATTTTCTGGAAAAACGAATGATGAAAAGTCTTTTTTTTATTTTTTAGAAAATACACATTTTTCAGAAAATGAAAATGAAACATGCGTAAATCAAACGCACCCATAGTTTTTTTTTGAAATATCCCTCTATTTAAATATGTAACTATCCGATCCATCCGAGCTATTGAACCACATTTAAAATCTCAAAAAATAGATCATATTTTATTGGATTTTAAAATTATTATTTGCCGTATTTTTATTTTTTTTAAAAAAGTGATAGAGAATTAAATAGGATGTGAAATTAAGATGGAAGGACATGGTTATAATTAGGAAAGTCTTGAGAATAGAGCGATCAATTTAGATTGGGTCTGTTAGATTATTTTGTCCTATCAAATAATTTAAATAGAATGAATTAAAATTTTATCAATCCATTTAAAGATGGATCAAGACAGGCCAACCCACCTGAGCCCGTGCAAATCGACGATGGCCTGTGGATTGAGGAAATACTGAAGTAGATGCTCATGCGCACCTTAAATAGTCGTTGAGGCTCCTTGGCGCTTCTCTCGTGTTCATTAGAGCTAAGAGTATACTTACTGCTCTTTTGTAGTAGATTGATAGAATTAGAGTTACTAGATTAATTTATAATTATCTTTATGATAAATTTTATTAAGTTGCATGTTCCTAAATAATAGGTGTTAAATTCATTTTGTTTCATGAACATTTTCTTTTAACTGCATAAGCAACCTATGGGCCAACCCAAGCCGTCGCAGACTTTTTTATTTTGTTTTATTTTTTGATGGACTAGCAGGTTGGCCCGCCTAACCCATGTACCTTTTGGATTGGGGATTTTCCAACCTACTAAGATGACGAATCAGCTCGCTCCACACCGCCAAATATCTAGTTTGTTGGTGCAAGGAGCACCAGACAATCAAACCTGTGTTTTGATAATGACAAAGGGGTTCAAAGTTAAGCCGTCTTGTTGTCTAACACAAGTTGAACTAAGTGTGCAGGAAAGTTCTAAGTGATCTTAGGTAAAGGAAAGTCCTAGCTACGGTTATAGGCAGGTGGAAAGTCCTAGCTGCGGTTAGGCAATGAAGTCCTGGTCTGGGGGGTTGGGCGAAGTCTTGGCGGGTCGAGGACTTTGGGTGAAATCCTAGAGTCGAGGACTCTAGGTGAAATCCCTGGGGATCGTGAACACCAAGTGAAAGTCTAGACAGGTCATGGATTGGGCATTCAACATGAAATCCCGAAGTCTTGGACGCTGAGCAAAAGTCCAAATGATATGAAGGACCAGTCTGGCAAAAGATAATTTCTCCTAAGAGGAGTAGGTAAGGACGTGTTCCTCGAATAGAGAACAGTAGGCGTCAGTCCGACCTAGAATTTCAGCAAAACTCAAAGTCATGACTGGACAATCCGGAGACTATCAAAAGTTATAAGTGAGCTTAGCTCTCACACCTCCAGACTCTTGAGTCATTCGGCCAAGTTATAAGCGAGCAAAGTCCCCATCCCAAGTGTCAAAGACTCTCATACCATTCGGACGAGTTATAAGTGAGCTAAGCTCTTACTCCTCTAGACTCTTGAGTCGTTCGACCAAGTTATAAGCGAGCAAAGCTCTTGTACTAAGTGTCAAAGACTCTCGACCCATTTGGGCGAATTATAAGTGAGCTAAGCTCTCACAACTCCAGACTCTTGAGCCATTCGGCCAAGTTATAAGCGTGCAAAGCCCTTGCGCTAAGTATCAAAGACTCTCGACCTGTTCGGGCAAGTTATAAGTGAGCTAAGCTCTCACACCTCCAGACTCTTGAGCCATTCGCCAACTTATAAGCGAGCAAAGCTCTCATGCTAGGTGTCAAAGACTCGTGTGCCACTTGGACATGATATAAACAAGCAAAGCACTCACACTAAGTACTCAAGACGCAAGTGCCACTCGACCGAGTTCAACTTTCATTCTACATATTATACGGACAAATATAAAAAGACAATTCAACTACGCTAAGGATAAACTAAAAGATAGAAAGACACCAGAACAAAGAACTCAAAAGTGCCGAGCAAGCGCGCAAGCATTCATACTTAGAAAATTATTTACAGAGTGTTTTAGGCGGGTACAAGAGGTTGTTCACAAACTTATAAAAAGAACTATGCATGGTAGTCAAGTACATCGTCTGGAAGCGAATCCATGATCTTCTCCCTTTTTATAATTTTGCTCGACGGCTTGGGGGAGAGATAGTTTATGCCTTTCAGCTGTTGGAGGGTTCCATCAATGTCATAGTCAAAGAGTGTTAGTGCAATTGACCTCTAGGGTTTCGATGTTTGATAATGCACCTAAGTATGTTCATTTTAACCAAGGGTTAATTCAAACAAGACTTGATATTTGGAAGAGAGTAGTCTAGTCAAGACTATATGACTAGCAAGGGTAAGTCCTAACTGAAGGATAGGTAAGTGAGAAGTCCTAACTAGAGCTTAGGCAAGTGAGAAGTCCTAACTAGAGCTTAGGTAAGTGGAAGTCCTAGTGAGTGAAGTCGAGCCCTAGTGAGTGAAGCTAGGTTGTGGAAGTCCTGGTGAGTAAAGTCGGGCCATAGTGAGTGAAGCTAGGTGGTGGAAGTCCTGGTGAATGAAGTCGGACCCTAGTGAGTGAAGTTAGGCGGTGGAAGTCTTGGTGAGTGAAGCTAGGTGGAGGAAGTCCTGGTGAGTGAAGCCAAGCAATGGAAGTCCTAGTGAGTGAAGCTAAGCAACCCTAGGAAGGTAACCCTAGGTAATGTGTGACCGACTGGTTTCTGGTAGACCGCGCGTGATCGACCAAACCAGCGAATCCTGAAAAATGTTGACACTATTTTGCTTTACTATTTTATCTATTGTACTAACCCAGTGTGCATGAGTTGACAGGTCTGAGGGAGTCCAGCTAGGTCAACGGGCCGACCGGATAGCTGGTATGAAGTCCAGACAGGTCGATTGGCTGACCAGATGTCTAGCAAACTGGTAAGTTAAGGTAAGTCACTGGAGAAGAGTGACTAAGTGAAGACGCGTCCCAGTTGAAGGGACAGTAGGTGTCAATCCAGTTTAGGTCCATTTGGGATCCCTAAGCTGAGACCTTGACTAGTTCCTGGTCCTGGGAGGACAGGAATTAATTACTATTCTTTAATTATAATTATGCTAACTCTTGTCTTGTAGGTTTATTGGACTAACATTGTTTTGTAGGACAAAAGAAGGGAATTACCTTCGGGTGAACAATGCCCGAAGGCGCCTTCTATGACTATGGAAGGCGTCTTTGTACTGTTCATAGATACGACTCTGCTGCAAAGCTGCTGCGTCCGACGACTGCTCCGAGGACTTTCGATTGCGGCCGACATACTGACATCGACACGAGTACTCCCACTTTAATCTTTAAGTATAGGTAATTTTCTTTTGTAAATAATTATTACAAAAGGATAAGTGCTGTGTGTTGCACTTGTTCAACTTTCTTTGTACTCGATTCCCTCTTCTGAAGGTACCGTAAGAGACCTTTAGTGGATTGCTCGACGATAGATCCACGGGACCTGGGTCTTGGAGTAGGAGTCGCCGAAGGCTATGAACCAAGTAAGCCATTCATGTCTTCTTGTGTTCTCATTTCTTTTAGATTTTCATTGCGTTCTCACTTTGATCTTAAAAATGAAAAGATGAGTTTTTGAAAACCACGTGATTCACCCTCCCTCTCACGTGTGATCGATCCGATAAAGAGGTGGAGAATATGATCGGTGAATATTTGGTTGAAATTGGAGGAGCGAAGGTACTTCACCCTAAAAAGATTCTAGGCGATCGAGCACCTCCTCCTTGAACTTGTTAAGTTCAGCCTTGGACGCCTCCAGGGTCGCCTTCAGTTCGACGAGCTGAGTGTCTTTCTCATCAATTAGTCGTTTGTGCTCCTCAAACTGGAGCTCGCTCGCCATCTGCTCCATGATTCGGCTAACCTGCTCGGCCACTAATGTAGCTTCTGCCTCTTCAAGCTTTTTTGCCAAGACTTGAGCCACTTTATTTTTGATATCTATGTCTTCAATGGCTCATAGTTTCCTAGCATTGGCAAAATTAATCTTAGACTCAAAGTGATGAGTCTGCTTGGTTAGCCGGTCGAGTTGGAAGGCCTAATCATGATTCTTATTCTTCTCCACCATGAGCACCCACTCGGACCCTAGCAGCTGCTCAAAGCTCGTTTCTAAGTCTTTTTTCAGTTGGGTCACCTCGGTAGTTAACTGCTCAACTCAAGCTCATGAGGTGTCTGTTTACTCGACTAGGCTTGAAACTGCTGGTTCTTGTGCTCCAAGAACGCTAGCCTCTAGCACATAGTCAGACCCTCCACCCAGAACTACAAGTGGAAGAAGCTAGTTAGCGTCAGTCGGGAAAAGAAAAGAAAAGGTTCCGTTCAACTCACCCCAGTTCATTTCTAAGTGAGACCGTCAACGAGCTCCCCAGACGAAATGGTCACTGCTCTAGTCCTAGTTGCCTAGGTCTGCACTAGGGAACCTTGAATGTTGATTTGGTGTTCTAGGGAGCACAGCTCGGCATCTTCTAGATGGCACCACTCATCAATAGGCAAATGAATGATGGCCCTGATATGTCTACGACCGCTCGGATCTGAGGGTTCTGAGGTGGCTTGACCCTTGGACTTGGACATTGGGGAGGAACGAATGATGGAAGTGGGGCCCTTTGTGCGGACCGACAGGGTGTCAAATTAAGAGATCAGTGGTGCGACTATTGTCCCGTCCGAAAGCCCAGACAAATAGGGAGTCCAGTCAGAAGAAGGAGGAGTCGGTAGGACTTCCTCCCTCTCAGGAATTGCAGAGGAGGAAGTCTCACCTTGCTCGGATGGAGGTCGGGGAGCGGCTGCGGGAACAGGGCCTGTAAAGTCGAAGTTGCTGAGCGGGAGCAAGACTCGGCTTGGTGCCTCTTGCGGCATTGGATCAGTAGTTCGCTAGAGGTGCCTGACTCTAATGAAACCATGGTCGACGCACAGAAGGGCGATAGGGCAGCAGCTCGCCTGTGTTGGTCGCTGCATCGCTGGACGCCACCCGGCCCCCCCCCCCCCCCCCCGCTTCGTCGGTCAGCTCTTTGGAATGCTCGACCGACAGCAGTCTGCGATTTTCCATCTTAGTCACTACTTTGGCGTTGATCTCTGCATTGTAAGTTTACACTTGTTGCTCAGCAACACTCGGTTCATGATTTGATTTGCAAAAAAAGAGAAAGAAAATAATTAGATTCAAAGATGACAGAGAGAAAAAAGACGTACTAAGAGGGATGGGCAGCTGTGCTCGGATAGGGCTTAGCCTGAACACATACAAGATTCCCCCAAAAGCAGCATGTGTATATGGTACTTTTGACCGACCAGACTTGCGACATCTTGGAGGTAAGCTGACTGGCCTCGATATCTCTTGAGCGGAGGAGGCTTCGACAATTCTATCTATCATCCGATCGAAAGGTAGGCCGGTCGGGGAGACAAACAAAGAAGTAGTGCTCTTTGCAGTGCTTATTTGATGTAGGCATTTTATCAAAATAAATGGCTCCTACTTGGGCTTGAAAAAGGAAAGTACCTGTCTCGAACAATTTCGGATAGTAAAAGTAATGAAACACGTGAGGTGCCAAGAGAATCCCGTACAAACTGAATAATACAACAATCATGTACAGCAGTCTAAAGGAATTAGGTACTAATTGATGCAATGGAATGTGAAAATATCTGCAAACTTTCAAGAAAAAGAGATGGATGGGAAAGCGTAGGTCCGCAAAGAACTGGTCTTTGAAAAAGGGAAGAAAACTGTTTAGAGGTATATCAGGGCAAGCATAGGCAAAAGGAATGATGATTCGGTAATCATCGGGAAAATGATAGGCTAGTTTCATTTGGTCGACCTTGTCACCATTGAACTTAGATTCGATAGAAGTATGCTACAACCCGGGGATAGCCGGGGGTGGGGAAGGAAAGACTATCATGAAACAAAGATAAAAAATCTAAGATCAAAGGGGGAAAGAAAGAAGGAGCTTATTGGAGAAGGATCGTCAGCGATGAGAAAAGGCAGAAAGCGAGAAGACGAAGGTGACACAATGGATCGAAAGGAGAACGAAGGGTTTAAAAACCTTGGGGGTGGCTACCTTGAACCGTCCGATTCAAGACTTTGGAAAATGAGGTTTAATCTTGGTCATTGATTTTGAAAAGGCAATCGTCGCATCAAATCCAAACAGTCGCATGTCACATTACACATGAGGTTGTAGGGAAAAGCGACGTGTAACATTCAATTACAGGTGGTATTAATGAGGAGAGAAAGCGCATGATTAAAGGACATGACCAAACATGATTTACATTAATGGCCAGGGATTTGAATAGTTTTCAAGAAATTATGATCACGTTAAAAGGCACTATGTGGGGGTGAGCAGCCGGGGCAGAGAACAGGGGGTTAGGAAAATAGCTGTGTTGTCCATGATAGATCCGAGCGGCACCAACCTCGAAGTATGTTCAGCCGATTGGAAGAGCGATGAAAAAGAAGTTCATAGTTGGTTAAAGCGCACGTCATAGCCGAATGGTGGTTCTAAAACCTAGCATCTCCGGTCGGAGAAAAGGCAACTTCTCGACAAACGACAGGAGGTAGAAGGGGTGCACATCATAGCCGAGCAACGGCTCTAAACTCTAGTACGCCTAGTCAGGGAAAATTCATCCTTTTAGTAAGTGAAAGGGACTATGAAAGCCTAGCGGCGGTTCTAAAACCTAGAGCGTCATATTAGGAAGAGAGCAGCTTCTTAAAGAATAGTATAAGCATTGTGACAGCCAAGCGACAGCTCTAAACCCAATGTGTTCAGTCGGCGAGATTATTCATGGAGAACACCAAATGTCTAGTCAGTCGGACTTACAGCCTCCTTCTACTAGACTTGAGGGGAATACTTGTGATATGGTGATGAAGAGTGACCCACCAAAGAAGGATAAAAGGGGGAAAAGGTCTGGTAACGTCGAGGTCAAAGTAAAAAAATGATCAAAAGCCCTCAGCAACCGACCAAACTAGACGAAAGGATGCCCGGTTGGCCGAGCGAGGGTGCCGAACGGTCGTCCTCCGGTAGAGGGTAACTAGAGTTAAGAGGTAAGCGGTAAGCAATGAGCTTCCAGCCCTAGTCGATCGAGCTTTACGGCTGGTCAGACGAAGCTAACCATTGATAGTCGAGAAGTGGAGAATGGGACAAGCCAGCAGTACCGAGAGGTATAGTCAAACAGGAACAGCCAGTCCGAGCAGGATCTGGTCGGCCAATAGTGGAGTCCACCTACATGTCTCATCGTACCCTTTTGGAGGTTTGTGCCACTGATAATAGAGTATGTTCCGCAGGTAATTCGTACTTTAGAAGCTTCTAGCTCATCACATCAGAGATTTGTATACTCGCTTAAGAAATGGCGTCAGAGATACTTTTTGACTTGTCTTTTCCTAAGATATTTTGGGAAAACATATGCACACTTTGAGATGTGTGTACAAACGCTATAGTGACACTATAAAAAGGGAGTTCTCATCCACAGGCGGAGGCATGCACAACTTTATTATTTCACACTTTAGCTATAATTTTTTGCTACTTCATTTGTGGTGATCACTCACTTGAGCGTCAAAAGGTCAACGTCAGAAATTTTTTCCCAGTCCAGCACTATCACCGTTTGTGTTGGAGGATTGTGTGAAGTCTTCGCTTCGTCAACCTTCAAGCCACATATTTAATTTATCATCTTTTTCATTTTCAGACAGAATCATCCACTATACAGAGTGCATTCCAACCAATGTCATCTTCTCAAACCAAGCAAGCATAGCATGCCCCAAATAGATAATGATCCGCTATCCCAAGGGCACTTTGACCTATGTCACCCACTTGTGGCCCGGAAACATAATAGATCCTGAATAATCATCCCTTGTCTAAGTCCAACTTTAGAATATGTCTGATTTTAGCTCAAATCCTCTGGTCCATAAAATGCGGATCAGAGGATGGACCACTCTCCACTATTTTGGTGGAGAGTGATGACCCCATGTGTAAAATAAATAAGGATCATTATTCTTCATCAATAATGAAGAATAGTTCATCTTCTGATCCACATTTTAGGGATTAGAAGATTCACGCTCGTCTGATTTCATTACACGAGGGACAGAGCCAGCTGGCTGTGCAAGCACTGCCTCGAAGAACTAAAAAAGAACATCGGAAACGAATGGCTCCCTAGTTGTTTGGGACGCCCAACAAATCGGCACACGTACAGCACCCCTATGCAATTCCTTGGCATGGCAAACCACCTGGTCACCCTTTGTTGCCTTCATTGAACCCTTATCATGTGAAACCTACACCATATCTGCTCCATCAACCCCTGAGAAAGGCCCATAACATCTATTTAGGATTGTCCTTAGCATGACTTAATCAAACGTATTTTTTTTTTATTGGATTCAATTCAGTCCCCTCACACTCTGCTCATACAGATTAGACGATTGATTGGAGAATTATAGGTGTCAGACAGCCTCCAATCCATAGCATTGATCCAGGATCAGGTATCAGATAGTATCTGTCGAAATTTCTCTAGTCCAAATCTAGAGTTTAGGAGATAAACGCATTTAAATTTTAATTGTCTTCATAAAGTTATTTTGCCAAAGTTTAAGGCGATGGTGACATCCTATGCAAAAGCACACAGAACATGACAACGCAGCAATGTAACTTTCATAGTGCAAATGAAACACAATATAACACAATTGGCAAGAGGGCTCAATTTCAAGATTCATCCACGCGTCACAGTTTATTCCACATTCCATGTCACATTCCGTGTTCTAATCATCCCTGCAAAAACAAAAAAAAAGTGCACGGATAGGCAGAGAATTGTTTTCACAATTGTCAAACGTTTCCCAATGAAATCTTGTTCGCATATCCATCAATGATAATTGAACAGTAAACCTTATGGATCAAGTTTTATTCTCACAAAAAAGCAAACTCTAAGTCCAATACTCTAAGTTCAAAATTGAAGATAGCATTGTAGCAAGGTAAGTCTCAACAAGCCTACCTAGGCCAATCTGAAAAATATCTGCTCGATGAGATGAATAGATGTGAAGGATCTCAAACATCTCATAAATTAAGTCTACAAAGACTGTTCTACTGCTCGGTGGGATGCACCCGCCTCTTTAAAATTGCTAGAATTTTTTTAAAGCAATAGAAGATCTGGGACAAGAATCATGCTGTTAAGAGTGTTGGTCGTATAAGATCAGGGACAAGAATCACATTGTCACAGCAGACTTTGCCATAGCCAAGGCTCCATCGTAAGTTTGATTTCCACCAATGAATCCATTGATATGAACAAAAACACATCCAGGAATGCCAGACTTATCTGAAAGCTCTTGATCTCTTAAGCCCCTCCAAGCTGGTGGTAACTGCTTTCTGCTCTCAAACTTGTAGGGAGCAACTGCCACAGTTTGCACTCTCCAACTTCCACTTCTTTCATCCTACAATTTAAAGTGATACAATTTGTTCAAACAATTGATTTCATATTAATGCTTCCATAAAATAAACTGGCATTGAATGACACATTTACCATAAGTAAGCGCCTTTTACTCTAAATATGCAAATTAAAAAAGCTAAAAAAATATTAGAATTTTTAGGTCTCACTAGCGCAGCTGAATATTCTTAGCTGCCAATATAGTATAATAATAAGCGTAATGCCAGATGAGCATGAAGTATAACACCCTAGATATAACAATAATTACTTTCACATTTTTTAAACTTTAACATGCTGATGCTTGTGTCTGCTTTTGTAAAAAAAACTTGAATCTCTTTAAAGATGATAGAGCGATATCTACTCTGGTCTGATATCCTTGCCCTTTTGTCCTCCACCATGTGAATCCTTAAAGCAAGAGAAAACTTCAATCACCTTAATCACCAAGAGAAAACAACAAACACCTTATTCACCTAAGTTTTACTAAAGTCTACACAACTTGTAGAAATGTTGTTTGGCATCACATGAAGCAACTGGGCCAACCCAAAATGACAAATAAGAGTCAAGGAATTATTGGGACCCAATTTGGGATAATTGTTGCATCTACTAAACCTCCTAAATTTAATATTTGATTGAATCTATTCTCTGTATTTTCTTGCTAGATTATTTTCCTGCATGTTGGATTTCTAGTAGTTCCTCTTAAGATTTCAAAGTTATGTTGTGTACCAGAGTTTCGGGCTCTGGCTGAAACAGAATTGGTTTCAATACAATGTTGTGTCAATTCCCGGGACACTTCCAGACCAGTTGAGAATGCCTCAAATGGATTTTTATCCGATTACTGTCGTTCACTTGGCTTGTTTAACAACAAAATCAATGTAACAAAAAATTGAGAGCCACAAGATACGAAAAAACAATAAGCAATTCAACTGATAATATGACTCCAAAACTATTCAGGGATCAAATTATTTCAGGAGTAAGCCAACAAACTCAAGCACAGCTGCCATCATGTGGATATCTTCTTAATTAGATAATCTATCATAAGTGAGGAAAATGCACAGTGTTAGGCCTTGGTAACTACAATATTTACCTGATAAAGAACATATTTAATAAGAGGTTCAATTTTAAGCTCCTCTTCCAGCTCAAACAAATGATGTTTCCACTGTAGAGTAAATAAAATGAGCAAGCAATCAGAACATATAAATATACACTAGATAAAATTCATAACATAAACAACATGGCCAATGGATAAAATAATTAAGAATAAACAACATAACAGTGATGGAACAGAAATGACCTTTAACAAGTAAGGGAACCCCTATTAAAACTGCCATGCTTGATTCATTAAATTGTCAAGTAACAAATACCAATGTTTCAATATTAATTAGTTCCAAGTAATAAAATTTGTCTTTGTAAATTGTTCGCATCCAAATCTGTGACATTCACTTGCATAGAGGCATCTGATGAAGCAAGTTTCTGCATGAACCCTTAATCAATTGCCAATGTTGTTGTGGATGTCACATTTGCAATCTTTTGTTTTGTTAGTACTGAGCACCATTGTAAGCACACAAAAAATTGGCATAGCACAGTTTGGGGAAAACATGACGATAGATATGGATTGTACTTCAATCAGTGAATCTCACTCTAGTGACGCCTATAGTTGAATGTCTCAAGATAGGGAAAGAGAATCAAAGAGAACTATTAAAACTTGTAAACACTTGCTTCCAACAATAACTCTAAGCCTCTTATACCAACTTTGCAGGCCCAAACATAGATTAAATCCAAGTTAAGAAAGGTGAAACAAGCCAGTTTCAACTCTATAAGTACAATAGAATATCATTGATGCAGACACCGTACAACTCTGAAATGATCTAAGCTACGAAGACATAAGCATTTGAACAATTTCCCTTTTGCATCATTCTCCCCCACAAAGACACACTTGACTTTGACGAGCTAAATTAGAATTATCTCTTAAGAGCCAGAAGATTTTTACTCTTTATCTGCATATGTAGTTTTCCAATCTAATGAACAAAATAACATTGAAACTTAATGTGAGACGAATGGATAATGTGTGCAACAGATCACTTTACAGAATCACATTCAAGCTTACTTGCATTTTGATTCCCTATAATCAAGCACAAAATGGTGATGAAATCTGGAAATAACAATGATGGAATTCTGCATTCCATCATCATGAAATTAAAGTTGGTATAACCTGAAGACCAACCAAAACTATAGTGAAGACTCAAAATTTTCTTAGTAAAATATCAATCCACAAAATAAAAATTTGAACAGATGTTTATTTTGTCACAAATCAACTGAATATGCATTCAAACTAATTTCCTCCCTAGTATAACCTGAGCTAGCTCCCTGAAGATAAATTCTCAATAGGTGTACCATAAAGGCAAGAAGACCTTACAGAAGCTTTAAAATAGGAGTTTCATCCCATATATTGTCATTTTCCATTATATTTTGAGAGTTGTGTGTAACTCATATGCTCATTATGCAACATAATCATTTGCCTAAAATCACCATGAAACTATCTGAACATCACCATGAAAACATTTCAAAATTATTTTGGAAAACTTGGGTGAAGTCTATTTATTGATAAGAATTACCATTGATTACTTGATACAAAGTTAGAGTGAAACACTGAAATTTTAAATGGTTTCCAACTTTATGCCATTATTTGAAAATAAAATATATTTATTAGAAATTTTTTTTCTCTAATAGTATTTGACATAAGTAATGTCCACGTGAAATTTCATAATTTTAAAATCCTAGAATTATTTATACATTTTCGAAATTCAAACTAAAATTGAATTATAGTTTTTTATTTTTAGACGAGCAATTGACTCTTTAAGAAAACGAGTCTATTGATTCACATATCAATTGATTACAATGAGTTTTAACGAAAATAAGGTTCTTTCGGTTGGTTAAGCTCATTGCTCATTCCCTCTGATATACTTGGATAAACATTTAAAGGGCGTTTTATAGTGAAAATTGTAGGATCGAAAGGAAGGGGGTGGGGGTGGGGGTGGGGGTGGGGTTGTGTGAATAGCACACTTTGCTTGTAGTTTTAAAATCTCTCTTTTCTTTTCAAAGTAAAATGCAGTGGAAAGAAAACAAAAACAAAACACACTATTTGTTGATTCACAGCCTCTGGCTGTTAGTCCAAGACCCACGATCGGTTATTACTTTCAAGTGGCCAATTCATTTGGAGGCAGAGACTCAACTCTTACAAAAGATAGGGTGTGGTAACAGGTTTACCGCCCCTTATAGTTGAAAGCACGAAGAAACAACTAAGTAAAATGAATACCGACAAGACTGGTTTGGAGTGAAACTTCGTTGTCAGAGGAGCATAGTGGCGTAGCAATGGAGCGTTTGCACAAGATGAGAGTAGGAGGGTGTTTCAGAGTTAATGTTGAAGCCTTTGCTCAAGCTTATATAACACTCGTTCGGTCGACCAATCCACCTGACGCCTAATCCCTTCGATAACTAGATCCAAATCTAGTTTCTATCGGTTAACTGGTGTACCGGTTAAGTCGACCGAAGTTGCATCCTCCTTGCCTTCTGACACATCATCTTGACGTCGATCCTCAACCACGTCAGCCTCTCCGAGCTTATCATGGACCGTGCATCTTATCACGTTAGCACACCAAGAGTTATCCTTTGCCATGTCAACCTTCTGTGACTTATCTTGTCCACATCAACCCTCCGAAAACTTCAACTGTCAAGTCATCAAACTACGTCACCTCATCATCTGATCGACTGAATATTACCGTTCGATCACTCAAACGATTCGATTGACCAGTAACATCGGTTCAATTACTCGAACGATTCGGTGCAAAACCGAGTTAGCACAAATACAAGTAATATATGAAAAATAACTTGTGACATTTAACAAAATGTCCGATCTCAACTTCGGAATCCGAGCAGGACCCTTAGTTGGATCGTTGCCTAATGTTGTCCCCATAACAAGGACTTGTCCTTGTTCTTTATTTCAGAAGAATCTCTCCACTTCATGACTTTACCTTCACTTTTCATTTGTCAAACATTCGGTCCCCTTGACTTGAATACATCCATTGCTCAACATCCGATCATTTGACCCGTCAAGTCTTCCTCTTGGACAATAGTGGTGTTATTTTAGTACCGCTATGTTGGAGAAATCACAACACGGTGGTACTAGTTTCAAAGGATCAAGACCATTGTAGTGTTGTTTTCTAAATATCAACAACACTGTGTCAGAGAAATCATAACACACTATAATAGGTTTCGAAAGATCAGGATCATTGTAGTCCGAGTTTCATAGACCAGCACCAATATATTGAATAAATCACAACACAATGCTCATGATCCTTCAAAATCAACACCCTATTGTTATTTTTCCAACATCACCATCTAAGGGACATTATAGCTGGTTTCGAAATCACAACACGGTGTTGGTTTCGAATGATCAGGACCATTGTGTTGTGATTTATTCAATATACTGCTGCTGATCTTTCGAAACCACCACCACTATATTGTGATTTCTCCAACACGGTGATGCTGACTAATATTTAGAAAATAGCATAACAATGGTCATAATCCTTCGAAACCAACACCAGATTTCTCTAACACAATAGTACTGGTCTTTATAAAACAACACCACTATAGTCCTAATCCTTCAAAACCAACATCGGTGGTATTGAACTTTAAAAAACAACACCATGGTCCCACTCAAGAAGCCAACGCTCATATCTTTAGTACCATGGTCCCACTCAAGAAGCCAACGCTCATATCTTTAGTAGGAGGCTCAAGACTAGGGTTGCATATCATATCTACCTTCTCTACACTCTCCTCTTCAAAATTTCAATTCTTCTAGGTCTATCAATGAGTTTCGGCCAAAACTTATTGATGGCCTTAGCTAGTTCTGATGGGATCCAATTCAAGTCTTATAGGTCTCATTGTGTCGTAAAGTCTCAGATTCAAGGACTTACCAATCGTGCACACATTTTCAAAAATTCAATCAACGTGTCAATTGGCACGGACCCATAACTTCATGTAGGAGGCTCAAAATTAGGATTGCATGTCATATTTACCTTTCATACACTTCCCTCTTCCACTTCATATCCAAATTTCAAATTTCAAATTCTTTAGGCTCATCAATGAGTTTTGTCTGAAACTCATTGATAGCCTTAGACAACTATGATCAGACCCAATTCAAGTCAAGTAGGTTTCTGTAGTTCTCCTCAGTGTCATTGTGCCCTAAAGTCACATATTCAAGGTATCCCTAACCATGCACAGTCTATTTTCAGCTCCAAGATGATGATGATTTTTAAGAAATTTGCATCAAGGTGGTGATGATTTTATGGTCATGCTTTGAAGAAATTAACGCCAAGGTGGTGATGCTTTTAAGAAATCAATATCAAAGTGGTGATGCTTTTAAGAAATCAACACCAAGGTGGTGACGTTTCGACTAATGGTGATGCTTTAATCAAAACAGCAGCAAAATAATTTTTTTATTTTTGATTTTTCACTTGTAATTTTATTTCATATTTTTCTCTTGTAATTAGCAATTAAAAAAGATTATATATATATATATATATATATATTAACGTTCCTTTAATTTTATATATTTTTTATTTTTTATTAAAACTCAAAAATTTTAAAATATAGATAGATTTAGGAGATTATAATGCATTAATGACGTAAATTTTTTAAAAAAATGAATTTTTACAATCATCAATAGCTTTTGTATGAAACTCCTTTATGAAATAATTAAATTTTAATTTTTTTTATTTGGTTCGGTTCAATTCAATTTGGTTTGGTTTAAATAAAGAAAATCAGTTTTTACTTTGGTTTAAAGCTGAAAGGCAAGGGGTATTATTGGAAACAAGTGCATCTTTTGGGAAATAACAAATTGTAGTACGCCCTTGAGAACTCTGTAACTTTAAGCGTGCCCCTTCGTAAATTGTTGTTTAGATTTTGGAATTTCCTAAAGGTCTAGGAACTCTAAAATATTATTGGTACAATGATTGAAATGGAGCATGCCAGGGGAAGTTCACCTTAGAGGCTCTTAGGTATGAAAGGGAAGGATTTAAGGATAGGTGAATGAATGATTGTACGCTCAAGGTTGAGCATTTAATTTTGAGAAGTTTTAACATAAGGCAAAGGGTAAGAATGAATATTTAAGTTAGGAAATCTTCATTCCTGCTTTGGCATGAGAAGAATAATAAAGTAGGATGGTGGGCTAATGAGTAAGTCTTAACTTAAACATATTATCAACTATAAAAAATGGTAGATTATTGGTGCAATCGACTTCTAGTCAAGGTTGATCAAGTTGACCAAGTTTGAATTAACTCGTATTTAGTTTCGATGTTTGAGCAATATAAGTAAGACGTGAAGTAGGTAAAAATTGATCGGATACTTAACGATAGAAAGTCCAACGGAAGTTGGCATGAGATCGGAAGTTTAAGTAGGTCACCGGCAGTCAAATGTCCAACAGAGAGTTGGCATAAAACGACAAATCCAAGTGGATCATGGTTGATCGAACACTTAACGGTCCGAAATCCAACAAGGAGTTGCCAAAGGCGAGAAGTCCAAATGGGTCACAATTGATCGGACACTTAGTGGTTAAAAGTCCAAATAGGTCATGGAGGATTAAACACTTAACAATGAGGGAAGTCCTAACATGTCATGGTTAACGTGTTAAGCATGAGACGAAAAGTTTAAATAGATCAAGAAAGATCGGATGTTATGCAATAACAAAATCTCGAATGGTCAAAGTTGACCAGATATTGAGCAACGAAAAGTCTTGACATGTTAAGGTTGATCAGATGCAGAGCATCTGTCAATCAATGTGGTTTATCAATAAACTGGACAATAGCACTGTAGCAGAGTCATTGAGCTTACAGGTCAGAGCAACTGTCGAAAATACAGTGGAGCAAGTCGAGGGTAATAATCAACTAAGAAATCAACACAACGGCAACACTCTAAAAGAGGGTTTTAAGGAAGATTGAAGGTGTCAGTTCTTGAGGATTTGGGAACAACATAGTGTTACATTTCCTACCACTAAGAGACAATCCAAAACAACAAAAAAACATCCAAAGCAAAGCTTTCATTTGTAAAGTTGTTTTACTATCATTTGTATCTTTGTTTCGTTTGTGTTGCTTTGTATACAAAGGATTGTAGGAGGCTTCACCACCTCCAGAATGCCCAAGAAGGTGAAGAGTTTAGTGGTGATAGACCACTAGACTAGGCCTTGGATGTAGCTGCCTTAGATGACTAAACCAAGTAAATCGATCATGTTCGCATCGATTTATTTCAAGTTTCCGCTACACAATCCTCAACACGACCCCTCACCTCCTCCTCTTGCTCACGACGGTCCCAACATTTATTTTTATTTTTTTAAGTTGGCACCAGGTATCCAACTTAAGCCGACAACGGTCCCAATATAATTGATTAAAAAGGTAATGATTATTTGTTACAGAATTTAATAATAAAGATGAACTTAATATCCCTAACAAACACCAGATGGCAACTAATGCAAAATTCATTAATGTTGCATCCCAAACAGGACGTGGATTCCTAAGAGATGACCTAGAAAACTAAGACAAGTCAGTTGCATTTAGATATGTCTAGGCATAAGACAGCCGGGAAAGAGATAAGAAACTTTTCAAAGGTCTGAAAAAAATTCAAGTTCGTAAGCAATAGCTGAAGTATCATTTCCATGCTTCATAGGTCTGAAAAAAAATCAAGTTAGTAAGCAATAGCTGAAGTATCATTCTTCAGGACATGGGACACTGGAACCACCACACATTCCAAAAGATGACAATGTACCACCCAAGGTAGGCCAGATGCATGACCAACCATTCATTGATTGCCAAAAACGTCAGTAGCAACTTGTAAACATTATAATGACCATTAATAGATTTAAATTAATTGAGGTTAGAAAATTACTTAAATGACATGAATAAGAACGTATAGTAATTAAACTATTAGGTATAAATTAATAGAAAATTAACTCTAGAGAAGCTACAAGCTACAAATTTGGCACAATAATTGAACTACTTAATACTTACAGGGCAAAATCTATCCAAAACCATAATTTCACCACTAGGATCAACATTTCCTCTTGAAGCTATACATTCAGCAACTATGGATCTCGCAGGTATCCATGATCTAGCATGAAACCTTAGACTCTGCCAACATATGAAGAAATGGATAAAAACTGTCAGCCTTCTGTACATCCGATAGTAGTAAAAAAAATAACAAATCATCAACTAACATGAATAAAAGTTTCCAGGAAGATGAAACAAACAGTTCTTTGCCAACATAGGAAGATGGAAAAAAACATACATCCAAGAATTCTCCACCAGCAAGCATCATTGCCTGCTGAAAAGCTGCATTTTCCTTATCAGAAGATTGATCAGGATCCATCCAGTCTAAATTTAGCCGACCAACTCTTGAAGACAAATGTGTATTGTTCACATATTTTGGAGGCTGATCAGTGTCATATTCATTGATCCCATTATCAACAGCATCAATTGCCTGACAAAGGTGTGCAACAAGGAATACAAATAATTTATAAACAGTTGAAACATTAAATATGCCTAAACCACAAAGACCAGATCGACAAAATAAAGATAAAGAGAATTAAGACATGTACTAAGGAATGAAAATATCTCAATTAATGACATGAAACAGTCAGTGAATCAAAAAAGTTAAACACGTGAGCTACTAATTGAACATAGTATGGAGTTATTTCTTTGCAAAATGGTTTTTTGTGTGGCATGACCCGTTGACCACATCAGATCTAATTGTTGAAGGAATTGGTACAATGTTTCAAATCTATTCGAACAAAGCATCAATAAAAAATTAAAACAGATACAGGATCATCCAAGCTTAACATAGTAGGTTGCTCAGTTATGGCTATACAAACAATACAGGGAACTAACATTAGTTTAGGTTACTTTCTAGTGTTTAACTGTTGGTAATATCCACCCCTTCTCAAAACCACCATAACATATCATGATCAATGACTCCCACAACTAATCAAACTTACAAGGATGAAATATGAATAACTAGGAATAGTTTATCTCGGATCACCAACCAACAAATAAGGTAGGGATTAGGATACCAATTTCAAAAGGATGGGAAGGAGAGAAGAGCAGGAGAGGAAGAGGGGAAGAGGTGGGTAAAGGAGGGGAAAAAAGTTCACTTGGGTAAGGGAAAGAGATAAAGGGAATGGAACTCGCTCTCACTTATGGCCTCCCTTACCACCCTTACCAGTGCCCATGCTAACCTTCATTTGAACTCGCCCGCACTGCTCTTAAGTGCTAAACAGTTTTTTTCCCATTGGATTCCACATAAGCCGCTCAACTTCAGCAAAACCCATTTAGGGACAAATTGATTTCAGAGAATGGTCCTCCCTTTCATAAAACATTACTTATTGAGTGAATGAGGGGACCAGAATGTCATATACCTCATTCCCTCCTCCACTCCAGAAAGTTGGGTCAAGAAAACAAACACTATATGTTACATCATAAGTCTTCATTTTCCACTTAGTTTATTTTCTCAACAACCATATATTTAAACAATGAAATTACTCTTAAAGAGTTTAATATTGTTTGACTCAATTAAATGTATATTTACATCTTCATTCAATGATTAAATATACACAGTTGTTGGAAAGAGAGACACTTGCAAAGAATATCCACCAAAAGAAGATAAAAACATTTTTATTCTTTATCTTCAATGTCTCCAGACAAAAAAATGAAAATTTAAAATGTTTAGTACAAATGTAGTAGCTCATGATGCCATGCCCTAACCAGTTTGATTTTGCTGAAGCAGAAACATGAGTGGCAATCTTATGCAGATTTAATCAAATTGATAGCATCTCCTAGTGGTAAAGTTATGTCTCAAAAATAACGAGCACAAAAGAAAACTTAAGCAATAGGCAAAGTTCACCTCAATAAAGCTTTTGTAAACAGCAAGGTATAATCGTTGTACGTTTTCATGTCCCACATCAAGCTGAAGTTCCTTGGCAATTATCTCCTTTCCATAGTGCTGCAACAGGGAATGACATTGGCAAATTCTATCTTTGAAGAAGGTTGGGAAAAGATTTAATTAGATGAAGAGGAAATATTGAATTATCATTCAATCCACCATACAAAGAAGTAGCAGTATATTCTATCACAGGGAACTCATGAATCGTGATTTTTAGAGATAACAATATCTTTCAATATGAACAAAATCCAAAAGATGAGAATGTTAAATATTGATTTTTAATAAATAAAAATAAATAAATAATTAAAATAATAATAATAATGCAACTGGTAAAATATCAAATTTAATGTTCTCTAAAATTTTAATCAACAAAATAAAACAAGCTGAATGGTTAAACATAGAATTTGAGCATCAAGTTTAAGTCAAATTGGATTTGGATTGAACCATCGGGTAGGCCCGGGGATTAACATTACATGGGTTCAAACCGGGGTCAATTGGGGTTTGTTTTGGCCAATTTTCAGCCAAACTAAATTTTAAATGGGTTAACGCTGTTCAATCAATTTAAAATGAGTGAAGGAAATTTTCTCTCTCCTCTCTTTTTCTTCTCCCATGTTTTCTCCCTACAGCCATGTGCCACCTCCTCCTCCTTTCCACGTGCCAGCCTCTCATCTTTTCTTCCTCCTTTCTCCTCTTATTTCTCTTCTTCCCTTCTTCTCCCAGCATCAGCATCAACATTTCTCCCAAAACCAGCATCCGCAATCTGCAGCTCCTCCCTCTTCCTCTTCTTCTATCCCACAGCAGCAGCCTTTCTCCTTCCTTTTTCCAGCAACAGGAATCCTAGCAGCAGCTCCCTTTTTCCTTTCATCGCTCTCCCAACATCACTGAAGTAACAGCCGGAGCTAGCAAAGGCTATTGCCAGAGCCTACCAGAGCTAGCTGAGGTCTCCGGTGAAGGAAGGAAAAAGTCCTGCTCCCTTCCCTCTTCACTGACCCAGCAGCCTTCTTCTTTGTTAATTCCAGCAAGCAAGCACCAACTTTCTTTCCCCTTCTTATTCCCCTCTTCTTTCTCCCTTCCAGCATCAGCCTTCATTCCACCAAGACCAGCAGCAGCCTGCCTCTTCTCTGCTGCCCTTTTTTCAGCAACCCAAGCAACACCAGATTTCTCCTGCACAAGCATCTTCATTTTTCCTGCTCCAGAAACAGCAAACAATTCTTATTTCCTTTCTTCTTCCTGTTGTGCAGCAACACAACAGCAGCAGTATTTTCCTGTCTTTTCCCTTTTTGTCCAGCAACACAGCAGCATCAGCATTTTTCTTTCTTCCTCTTTTATTTTTTTCAGCAACACAGCAACTGCTGCCATCAGTCGCCGGAGCCGTAGGAACAAAGATGAAGAGACACCAGCCCTCCTTTTGCCTGAATCAAGGAGTGGAGGACCATACGTTTTCCTCAATTCTAAACCTCCCGGTATTCTCATCCCACGAGATTGTTATTTGCATGACGATCAATTAAAGGTAAGAATTGGAAAATTAATAATATGTTGATATCGAAAAATAATGGATTAATTTGAACCAATTACAAATTTGTTGCATAGGTTTGATTTGTCCGTATTGGTGAAACATCTACCCTATTTTATTGATTGATGGAAAAGGTAAATATTTTATTTTATTAGAATTTCATTTTGCGTTGATGTATCTAGAATTGAAAATCAATAAATAAATTTGTTATCTGACGTAAAAGGTGTCATGTAGGAATTGGAATTATATTGAGGTAACGGATCAAGGTTTGATGGGTCTTGTGTTATTATCATTATTGGATATTTATTTTGAATTTTAAGTTATTTACATATTGTATTTGTAGAATACGAATTCAAGTGGAGAATAGTGATTTTATTGACACTCAGAATTTTTAATTGTACATAATGTGGATGAATGTATCCTTTTGGCCTCCATATATATTTTCTTGTGCATAAATAAATAGATCAAAATTAGATAATATATGCTTGTGTAATTGTTTTAAAAAAGGAGATTAAAATAATATTTAAAAAAAGTACAACAGGTTGTAAAATAAAATTATTGGGTTAAATAATTGATGTTATTTCATGTTTATATATGAGTTACATATGAGAATTACTCTTTTATAGACACTTCTTGTTAGAGTACTCAGCCTTCCATCCTACTTAGAACTATGTTCTAGATATAGATTATTATATATTTAATGTTATATAACTCATATCGGTAGACCCTACGACGATATATTATTAAATTAATATAATTTGAGTTCAAAAGTTAATTTAGAGTTAAAACAATAAGATGTGAAATTAAAATAAAACAATTATAGTAAAAAGAATTAAAGTAAGAGTTCGCGTGGAAGGTCCGAGGATCGCTTATATCTCCAAAACTCAGGTGTAATGCTAAATATGTAAGAGTTCGTGTTACAAGGTCCGACTATAACGTATCAACAAGAATTACTACATCTCCATGAGAACTTGAGTGTAGTGTTAAATAGGCAAAAATTCTCACCATGAGTTGGATAAGAACAAATATGATAGGAAAACTAATAGTATAAAATTTGGAACATGAAACAAATAAATCAATGGAGGTAGTAGATATGATGATTAAGAGAAGAATTAATATTTTGTGTGTACAAGAGACAAAATAGATAGACGATAAGACAAAAATGATAGAGAACTCGGGTTTTAAATTATGACATATAGGAAAGAGTAAAGCAATAAATGGAGTAAGTAATGTTGTAGATAGTTCATTAAAGGATAAAATTATAGTAGTTAGAAAAAAGAATAAAATTATAGTCCTTAAGATAATAGTGGCGACAAAAACTATGAATATAATTAACATATATGCACCGCAAATAGGATTAGATGAAGTTACCAAATCAAAATTTTGGGATGACTTAGATGAAGTATTATAAAATATTCCGCTAAATGAAATGATTTTAATAGGAGATGATATAAATGGACATGTCGGAGTGAAAAATGAGGAATATGAGAAGGTACATGGGGTTATGAGTTTGGAACGATAAATAAAGAAGGGAAAACTATATTAGATTTTGCGATAGCATATGACCTTATTAGCTAATACATTTTTTAAAAAAAGAGAAGAACACTTAGTCACGTCCAAAAGTGGGAATAATAGATCGCAAATTGACTTTCTTATGGTTAAGAAGAATGATAGAAAAATTTGTAAAGATTAAAGGTCATCCCTGGAGAAAGCTTATCTACCCAACATACGTGAGTAGTGTTGGATATACGCTTTAAGTATAGTATCAATAGAAAAAAAATATATATGACTTCTAGAATTAAGTGGTGGAAGTTAAAGGATGAGAAGCAAAATATCTCTAAGAAGAAGGTAGGAGTATAAGTATTAGGTGAAATATATGGTGACTCTAATACGACATAAGATAAGATGATATCGAAGTTGAAAATAGTAGCTAAGAGTGTACTCGGTGAGTCAAAGGGACATGCATCACTAAGTAAAAAATCTTGATGGTGGAATGAGAAAGTACAACAAAAAGTGAAAAAAAATGAACATCTTATAAGGAATTATGTATTTATAAGAACGAGAAAAACTTTAAAAAATATACAATAGCCAAAAAAGAAACTAAGAAAGTAGTGAATGAAGCAAAGAATAAAACTTTTGAACGATTATATCAAAACTTAAATACAAAAGAAATGGAAAGAGAC
This sequence comes from Zingiber officinale, assembly GCF_018446385.1. Lineage (NCBI taxonomy): Eukaryota > Viridiplantae > Streptophyta > Magnoliopsida > Zingiberales > Zingiberaceae > Zingiber > Zingiber officinale. Next base: position 121,483,467 of record NC_055996.1, read on the forward strand.
ATTTCTAGAATAGCTAAAGTGAGAGAAATCAAGACAAGAGAATTTATCCAAATTGAATGTATTAAAGATGAATATAATAGGGTACTAGTAAACGATGGAGAAATAAAAGAGCGGTGGAAGAGTTATTTTCATCAATTTTTTAATAAAGGTTTAGGTGGCCAACTTAACTTAGGTAATTTAAGTAGGCCAAATTGAGTATAGAAATTTAAATTTTTATCATACAATTCAAATTTCATAAGTAGAACAAACTTTAAATGGTATGCACAATGGAAAAGCATGGGACTAGATGATATTCCGATAGAGGTATGGAAGTGCCTAGGGAAATAAGACATTAAATAACTTACAAAATTATTTAACATGATATAAATGAAAAAAATGTCTGACCAATGGAGGGTAAGTACTCTAGTTCCATTATATAAGAATAAGGAAGACGTACGAAATTGTACAAACTATAGACGTATTAAACTAATGAGTCATATCATAAACCTTTGAGAAAGAGTAATAGAAAAAAAGATTAAGGAGATCACGATGACTGAAAATCAATTTAGATTCATGCTTGGAAGGTCGATAATAAAAGTTATACATCTTCTTAGACAATTAATTGAAAAATAGTGAAAGCAAAAATAAGATCTACATATGGTATTCATTGACTTAGAAAAATCTTATAATAGAGTCTCAAAAAAATTATATGAAGAATTCTAAAAAAGAGAGGTATTAACATAACATATATTGAATTAACTAAGGATACGTACGAGGACGAAGACTTCAAGCAAAATAACTAAAACATTTCTAATAAAGATAGAGTTACATCAAGGATCATCTCTAAGTCTGTATCTTTTTACTAATTATAGACAAACTCACACACATTCAAGACACAACATGTTGTTTGCAAATGATATTATTTTAGTAGATGAAACACATGAAGAAGTAAATGTTAAACTAGAATCTTAGCAGAAAACATTAGAAGGGATAGGTTTTAAGCTTAGTAGAATAAGATAGAATATATGAAATTTAAGTTTAGCAATATTAGACATAATGAGACAATTGTTAAGATGAGAGATGACAAGTTGCCTAAGAACTTTAAATATTTAAGATCATTTTTTACAAAATAATGAAGGGATTAAGAGAGATGTCCTGCATAGAATACATGCAGGATAATTGAAATGGAGGAGAGCATCAGGTATTTTATGTGATCATAAAGTACCTCTAAAACTTAAAGGAAAGTTCTACAAAACTATAGTTATACATACTATGTTATAAGAAACTGAGTGTTGGGCTATGACTCTAGCACATGAACAGAAGATGAGAATTGCATAAATGAGGATGTTAAGGTGAATGTGTGGACATACGAGGATGGATAGAATGAGAAATGAGAACATTAGAGAAAGTCGGAATTGCATCTACTGAGAAAAAATTCCGAGAGACACGTTTAAGATGATATAAGCATGTACTTAGACGACCATAAATGCTCCAGTTAAGCGATGTGAAACAACACATATCAAACGAGAAAAAGAAAGACTAAAAAAAACTTGGTTAACAACAATAAAATAAAATAAAATAAAATTTATTTAAGTATAGATGAAGATATAGTAGAAGAGGAGCCTTGGCGCAACGATAAAGTTGTTGCTTTGTGACCAAAAGGTTACGGGTTCAAATCCTGGAAATAGCCTCTTGCAAAAAAAAGCAGGGTAAGATTGCGTACAATGGATTCTTCCCCGAGGCCCCGCATAGCGGGAGCTTCGTGCACGGGCTGCCCTTTTATAGATGAAGATATAGTAGGAGATAGAGTTCAATGAAGTAAAAGGATCCATATGGTTGCCCCCACTTAGTGGGATAAGGTTTGGTTATTGTTGTAAAAAGAATTAAAGTAAAATAATAAAGATGTTAAATGGCGTAAAGGAAAGCTAAAAAGTAAAAACTCTAGCCTAATCTTATACAAGAGTATTTGACTACCCATATAAGGTAATTGGCAGTGAGGAGTTGCCCGCAGTTAGTATTTATTTGTGTGATAGCACTTTATTATTGTATACCATCAGTGAGCGGGCTTTTAGCCAATACGTGTTATTATTACACTTTGAGAATATTGCCTCCAGTAATTCACTTCTTAGTGAATTTACTAATTTGTCAAACTTTTACCAGTGATGTCATTTATACATATTGATATTTATATTACTGATAACGTTTATACAAGTTGATTAACTAATAATAATTAAAAATTATCTTTATTGATGAATAAAGATGATAATAATTTAGAAATAATAATAGTAACTCTAAATATCAATAAACAACTAAAAGGAAAATAGTAGATGATTATATATATATATATAAAAGATAAAGAACTTAAAGAAGAATTTAAAGTTGTAAAATGAAATTGTTACCTATTTTAGTTCATTAACCTCATGAAGAAGATTAAATTATGTGCATCCTTCATGTTTATCCACTTAGTAATTTATATTTACTATCTGCTTTCCTTACCTCTAGTTTTGTAGGCACAGGCATCCTTTTCATATCATAGTTGGCTTCTGCTAGTACATAAAGTTGTTCAGAGATCTCAATCGACCTACTCATTCTTGATTTGGTTTTTATTTCAATGTATTTCCATTCTGTTCATATAATCTTTTGTTTTGTATGATTTTGTTATACTTATAGTAAAAGACATAAAGAAATACATAAAATTTGTTAAATTTCATGATTGACTTGTTCATATAGCTCTTGGTTCCCATTTATCATACTATCAAAAAAGTATGGTACCTCCTAGTAAGTGAAAATTTACACCGAGGGAATCTTCTTCTGTTATTTAATCAGCAATACAAGTATATTCCCTCACAGAACACTCGTGAATCATAATTTACAGAGATGACAATGTCTTTCAATATAAACAATCAACTTTAAAAGATGAGAATATCACTACAATTATAGTTGAGAATTTGAGATTTAGCCATGCCATCATTATTTTGTTGTTTCAAGCTAGCAAGGATCAAAATTGACTAAAAAAGAAGCTAACCAACATTTCCACTCAAATGTTATCTTTCACCTTGCCTCAAATAGGAATGTAAATGAACCAGACATTTGTGAACAAGCGTGTTCGATTTAGCAAGCTCATTTATGTTCGTTCAATAGTACAAGTGTATACAATAAACAAAGCTCACGAACAATCTATGAATAAACATAATTATTTATTAGTTTTTCATTCAAATTCATAAAAATATAGTAATTTATAAATTTTTATAATCTTAAATTATTCAAAATATGTTAAAAATAAAAAATATTATATATTTTCAAGTATTAGATAAACGTTTAACCTAATTTATAGGGACGACAATAATATTAGTTGAGCTTGATAAAAAATCGGCTGGCATTGATAAGTTTTTTAGTAAACAAGGTGGAACAAACTCGATAAGTAAATAAAGAAGCTTGAACATAGCTACACTCAACTTGGCTAAACTCATTTACACCCCTACCCTCAAGGAACTGCAAACTTCGATATCACAAATTGTTTTCCTTCATTTAAAAGGAGAAAAAGGAAAGCATTAGTTTATAGAGGATTTTATAGAGGCACAATCAGCTCAAGTAGCTTAATTAAGGAATTAGATCTTCAGACCTGCTCCATCCCCCATCAATATTTGACTACCCTATTCAACCACACAAGGAAACTTAGTCATTTTGTGGTTCTCTTGGTCCCACTGTCAAAGTTGGACAAAAAATAACTGTAGCTAAATGGTTTGAGTCCTTGTTTTCTATAGGGGAGGAAAATAGCTCAGAAAAGAAAGAGAATATGAATAACTACACATTGGCAAAAAAAAAGCATCCATTGATTTCATTAGAAGAAAAGAAAATGCAAAGGGAAAGGGAAACTTAAATTTCAAAACCTTATTCATTAAGACAGTAAAAAAGTAAATTAAAACTAGATTTAAACTGAAAATTAGTTTTTTATTTTTTTCAAGATTAGATTTGACCTTGCATTGTTTCTACCTAAATCGCATAGAAGCAATATAAACAAAAATTAGAAAAAAAAAATTCTCCAATCTTTTTCTTCTCTCCCTTTTATCCATCAAAGAGGATGGCAGGAAACTATGGCTGGAAAAATATTTCAGTGACAATATTCCCCTCTAGGTTTCACTATAACTGGAAAAATATTTCTATCACCATATTTCCCTCTAGGTTTCCCTTCCCACGTAAGGAATACACCCTAAGTGTTGAAGTAAGATTATCCTGAGATTTTTGTATGTTCCTTTTGCATGAAGAATGAAGGACATGTTGAATGTCCTGACCTCCCACAGATTTCCAGAACCTCTTAACACAATTAATTTATTATACTGACCATCAGGATTCTAAAGTAAACTAAAATAAAAGAATGGCTTTCCACTCTTGGTAAGCCCTTAAAATGCCAAATCAAAACACTTAAAGATCTTGTCTCAAAATCTCTGGGATAAGTATCCTTATGATAATATAAACATGACATGTTAGCTAAATATACACTAAAAACAGCAGAATAGGCCATATTAGCCCATGGTAGAGGTGTTGAAACATGGATAGAAAGCTGAATACGGAATTCTTCTCTGATAGAGCATAAAGGACAAGTTCTTAATCTATAAAATAAAAATAATCTGTCATGAAGACTTAATTCAATACCTTGTAGACAAGCCCAGCACTACTAAGCTTGGTGTTGAACCCATGGCCAAAAATTTCACCAAATCCTTTTTGATGATGATCATAATGGTCTTGGCTAGGATCATACACACCGCCAACATCTAGCACTGCATCTAGGGTTTCAAGGAGCTGCACATTGGTTTTTGAAAAAACAATATTAGTTTACAAAGTCAACAAGCAGGACTTACTGGAAAATGAAATGGAACATAATGTCAAACAAAAAAGTAAGAATGTGTATGCCATTTCATTTGGATTTTTTGCATCTAGCTGTCATAGTCATAGTGAACGTTGCAGATTATTTGAATACACGTGTGTAACAATGAGATATGGAGTTCAGTAGCAAATCACTGTCATCGATGACAAAATTTATCCAATAAAATAAGAAATGCAAATTCTATAATTCATGCATGTGGCAATGAAATTAGAATAACCAACTAAAGCGGCATATTAACAAACTCCAGTTATCCATATAGTTTTTAATATTTTCTTTTACATCTTTGTACTTGGAACTAATTCTTCACCAAATACAAAATATTTTACTTTCAGTAGATCATAAGCATTGCAGCATCACATAAGCCATTCAATGGACTCATCTATTCTTGGCTGCCTTAACTTTTCTACAAGTGATATTAAGAAATATATAATAACAAATGAAAAAATGAAAAGAATATCTAACAAAAACTCATGAGTTCAAGGTTGACCACATGCTCGACTGATTGATGTCCTAGTAGGTCACAGGTAGAGAATTCACAAGTTGAGAATGGCCAATGCTTGGCAAACGAGGACGACCCAAGGGTAGAGGTGAGCAAAATTTTGGTTCGACCGAAATAACTGACCAAACCGAACTAATTCGGAAATTTCATCAGTATATTCAGAGGTTTGCTTTTTTTCTTAAAAATATCAATGGTTCGGTTTCGATTACGCATTTTAAAAACAGATTAAAATTATTTTTATTAAATATAAAAAATTAAGGTTTTTACATTTTTTATTAAACTGATTAAGTTTTTATTAAAAAACTTTAATATTTTTTAAATTGTTTTTTTAAATGAATTATTTGGTTACCGACCGAATTAACTGATTTTTTTATTGATTCAGTTTGTTTCAATTTTAATAGTCAAAATAGTTGTTTCGATTGGTCGGAAAAAGTATTCGATTAGTTCAATTTTAATAAATTCGGTTCGGTTTTAACCAAATGCTTACCCCTACCCAGAAGCAAGATTTCTTAGCATTTCAAGTCGCAATGGGGACTCCTCTTCGCATGTAACTTTGGGTGAAGTTAAAGTCTAGTAGCCGCCCGTGATTTACCTCCTCCGTGTCCCAGGTTGGCGGGAGCACTGGGAGCGAGCGTATTCGCCTTTTGCCACCTTGGGTGAAGTTAAAGTCGAGTGCATATGTGTATAAAGGGTTTTTGACGAGAGTAAGCTTACGCACAAGCTCATCCTTAGAAGTGGTTTGAGTTGATGATTGAGTCAACTGTGTTTCCAAATTCCAATCGACTGGTTAGTTGACTCGTGAGTTATTTTATATAATTATGTGTTATGATTACTACTCTAAATAATAAAAGTTAAAATCACTCTATATAAATAAGATGCAAAAATATCATTTAAACTTTCGTGTATCATTAAATATTTTATTGTCTTAATTCATTGTGTTTCTAGAATTGAGGTTGAAGATAAGTTTCCACAAAATATTCAAAGTTGCTCAAGTCAACCAATGAAAATGGTGACTCGATCAATAAATTTTATGAAACTTTTCACCGTTACTAATTTTAAATTCAAAAATTGCATGCTGAGACTTGAATCTTCATTATTTTAGTGTTGTATGACCTTATGTGGCTACGGTGGTAAGTTCCATCATAAGATTTGCACAAATGAATTTTATTAATTGTTGCAAATATCCATTTCTTCATAATCTTTAGACACAATGTTGAAATGATCTCAAATCTAACTATGACATGACCACAGTTAAGGCAACTGATGACACTCTCGTCCTATCTTATTTGTGTGAGTGCCCTGAAGCTAATATCCTACTTCAGCGATTGTCACCACTTCTTCGACTCGATGATGATGTGAAGGTCGATGGTGGACTTGTTAATGCTAATTACTTTCAAGCCTTACCCTTGAGCTAACATAAGTATCAACTTTAGAGGAACCTCATCCACAAACTAGGTGGACTCATTGGGCCTCCATAGAAATAGATACAAAATAGGTTGAAATTCGTGCCTATAAACCCAAAAGGATCTAATATTTCCAACTCTAGAGTCAGAGGCCCCAAGCACCATGATTTTTCATTATATCCTAATATAATTTTTTTTAAAATATATATTAATTATCTATATAATGTAAAATTTTAAAATTAAAATGCTATCATGATGTGAAGAGCTACACTGTCGAGGTGAAGGTATGCTTACAGTGTCAACAGCAACCCCATGAGGAATTATGAGAATTTGAGAGGGAGATTATAATAAAATAAATTACACAATAATAAAAAAAATGAGATTAATGAGGGGATTAGAGAGCTTAAGTGTATATGATTGAGAATTGAGAAAATGTAAGTTAAGAGATTGAAAATGAGAATTCTGAGTTGTTTAAATGGAGGATGAGGGGTGGTATTGGAGTTTTTTATTGGAAAATTTCATGAACTTTTTAGAATTTTTGGGGGTTAATTTGGTTTAAGCCTAATTTAACCAAATAGCCTAAACTAGCCATTATTTTAAATTTTTTGTGGTATTTTAATCAAATTACACCACTTAGCCACCAAAAGTTTCTCAAGAGTCCAAACACAGGTCATCCTTAGTAGCAACTGCCAATTCCAACTCATAGAATAGCTTAAACCTAGCACAGCATGGCTCGATCGTTAGCAAGTCATGTTTGTGTTGAGTCACGCCATGTCTCACACGGTCCGACCCATTTAACACCACTAGTTATAGGAATCAAACCACATGTTAGATTGTTGACAATTTTAATCAATAGATCATCACAATCCTTATCTCGCCTCATTAGGAGGAGAAGAGTAAAAGAAAGAGAAAAACACACTAATAAGAAAGTGATACCATGTATAAATATATCACTTAATGATTTGATAATTCCATACACAATTAATCACCAGCTTAGAAGCAAATGAATCTCATGAGCATAAAATTAATCTTATCAAAATTAGACTCATTTAACTCTTTTACATAAAAGGAGAAGTATTTTATCATAAGCTTTAAAGAAAAAACAAAAAATTCTTTTTCCATATCTTTAATAAAAGGCAATTGATAAAAAGAAGAAATTAGATTGTATAGCATATATAGCCTATCCATAATAAATGTCACTAATTGAATCTCATTGTCCATTCCATAGTTAACATTCTAAATGGCATAAAATGCAAGCTCTTTAAGACAATGTTAGGATGATGTCATTCCAAACATTAATTCCCATTTGATATGTTTCCAAATGAATTTTGATTTTAATCTTAGATGTGTTCACCAGAAGAAGAAGATATATAAATGTAAGCTAGATTTTGATATCTAAATACACTAACCAGTGACAATTTTCTTATATTAACATTATTTGAACGATCTAATTGTTTAATTCATTATTCTACAGTAAGCTCTCTTGTTACAGCCTACACCGATTGACTCAAGTTTATTTTTAGAAGATCACACTGTTTACATGGACACACACAAAAAAAAGGTTTATGCAAAATTATAAAAATATATTATGTAGTATTTTATATCTAGGGTCTACCATTCTCTCTGATTTTTCAAACTCTAGAAATATCAAGGTGCAGAATCATAACGCACAATAACATGTAAAATCTTGTCATCCATGTTATCAGTCCTCGTGAAAACCATCCACCAGGAAACCACATTAAGCTACTAGTGATACGTAAAGTTGCACCATAGCATGATCTATGCACAATATAGATTTTCTTTTGTTCGCCATTTTAGTTAACTTTTTCTAAGAGGATAAGGAAAAGGCAACATTTCTCACTAAAACGGTTCAAAAAAAAAAAACTGTTCTATAAATGATTGTCTTTTCCAAACTAAGAACATTAACAAAGGAAACAAATTGTTTGCCTGAGGATCTCTGGTTCGGACGATCTCGGCACCGGAGAACTTGTCGGTGAGACGGATTAAGAAGCATCCCAGGGCCTCATCGCAGTGGAAGCTACCATTGTGGGTGCCCACCCTCTTGGGAGTAGGACTGACGGATCCAGTGGAGAATGGCGCAGGAGGACCGGGGTTCCGCGAAGCGGCGGCGGCCGTGATAGAGGCGAAGTAGCACCCTCGTGTCCTGCTCCGCGAAGCTACCGGCCGCCACCATGAAACCCGAATCGCGAACATATCGCCGCCAAGGGATGAGTTTTAGTAGGGCAGGGCTTTAATAGGAGTCTTGAAGAGTTGGACGGCCCAAGTGAGCCCACGACCTTCTTTCAGGCCCATTGTGGCCTGGTCTTCGACCAAAATAGACTTTGACAAACAAAAATAAAATTTAAAAAACACCTGAATTTAATATATACCATATGATAAAAGATGATTCGTTTATCCAGTATCCCTACAAATACCTTATGATTTAACCATCACATCGCTCCAAGAAAACTTGAATGAAATATATAACATAAATGCCTGTAAGATGTGATTTTTCTAAGTATCTTAAAGTAGATTTTGACATAGAAAGATTTCTTGAAAACCAAATTGAATATAATTTTTTTTGTAAATCTCATAGGTGCTAAATAATGATAAGATGTATAAGATTTTTAGAAACAAGTTTCCCCCTGTTTTCACACTCAATATTTTTTTTTAAAGAAAATAGCTTACATTAAATCTTAGCTAAAAGTGTATAAAAGATTAATACAATAGTATATTAGTAAACGATAGAAAAATAAAAATGTGATAGAAAAAGTATTTTTATCAATTTTTTAATGAAGATTTAAGTGACCAATTTAACTTAAGTAATTTAAGTATGTCAAATGAATATAAAAACTTAAATTTATACGTAGAATTTAATCTTTAGAAGTAAAACAAACTTTAAATTAATGCACACAATGGAAAAGTCATTAAACTAGATAATATTCTTAAAGGTATGGAAATATTTAGGAAAACAAACTATTGAATGACTTATAAAATTATTTAACATAATATTAAACATAAATATATATATATATATATAATCAATGGAATGTAAGTATTCTAGTTCCCTTATATAAGAATAAGGAAGACATAAAATTGTGTAAACTATAGGATTATTAAACTAATGAGTCGTACCATGATCTTTTAGGAAAGAGTAATAGAAAAAAGATTAAGGAAAAAGACCACGGTGACCAAAAATCAATTTGGGTTCATGCTTGCAAGGTAGATAATAGAAGTTATACATTTTCTTAAACAACTAATTGAAAAATATTAGGATAAAAATAAGATCTGCATATGGTATTCATTGACTTATAAAAAGTTTATGATAGAGTCTCAAAAAAATTTATATGAAGAATTTTAGAAAAAAAATTATTAGCATAACATATATTGAACTAATTAAGGATATGTATGAGAATGTAATAAGCAGAGTGAAGACTTCAAGCAGAGTAACTAAACCATTTCCAATAAAGATAGGGTTACATTAAGTTCAACTTTAAGTCTCTATCTTTTTATACTAATTATGGACGAACTCACTGTACACATTCAAGACATAGTACCGTGATGCATGTTGTTTATAGATGATATTATTTTGGTATATGAAACAAGTGAAAGAATAAATACTAAACTATAATTTTAGTGGGCAACACTAGAAGAGTAAGGTTTTAGCCTTAGTAGAATAAAGATATAATATATAGAATTTAAGTTTAGCAATATTAGATATCATAAGACAATTGTTAAGATAGGAGATGATAAGTTATCTGGAACTGAAAGCTTTAAATATTTAGAATCATTTTTGTAAAATGATAGAGGGATTAAGAGAGATATTTTACATAGAATACAAGTAAGATGATTGAAATGAAAAATAGCATCAGGTATTTTATATGATCAAAAAGTACCTCTAAAACTTAAAGAAAAGTTCTACAAAATCACAGTTAAACCTGATATATCATATGGAGTTGAATGTTGGGATATGACTCAAGCACATAAGTAGAAGATGAGAGTTATAGAGATGAGGATGTTAAGGTGGATGTGTGGACATATGAGGATGGACAAAATAAGAAATGAGAGTATTAAAGAGAAAGTCGGAGTTGCATCTATTGAGAAAAAATTCTGAGATATACGTTTACGATGGTATAATCATGTGATTACATGACTAATAAATGTTCTAATTAGGTGATGTAAAACTATGATACAAATGCACATCAAACGAGGAAGAGAAAGATAAAAAAAGACTTAGTTAGTAATAAAATAAGATAAAATTTATTTAAATATAGATGATAATATAATATAGGATAGAATTCAATGGTATAAAAGAATCTATATAATTGATCTTACTTAATGGGATAAAATGTAGTTGCTGTTATTGTATTACTTTCTCTACCTTCATTTGTGACTAGAATTGTATATAGTAATCTTAATATTTGCTATGATTATTTTGCAGGTCTATTAAAAATTTACACATTATTATCTTTATTTTGGCACTTATCATATTTTGACCAAACTATGATTACACAATTAACGTAAATTATATAATAAATTTAAATAGTCAGGTTGTCCTTTAAGGTTTTTTTTTATGGGGATGGGATGTGGGATGTTAGAGGTGTATATTTAGTATTTTTTTTTTTAGTTGGTATGAAGGTCTAACCACCATTGCACCATTATCCCGTAGTAATATATATTTAGTATTCTTAATGTTTGTTATGATGATTTCCTATAAAAAAATTGCTCATCAATTTTTATCATGGTACTCAAGTATGTTATTGTCCAAACATAATTAAGTATCAAAATTAAATGTGCTTTGACGAATGATAAATAATTCAAATCGTTATACTCAAGGGTATTTGTATCTGTTTGTTCATGTCAAAAATATAACTATATATGAAAAAAAATATAAATGAAAAGAATAAGCATACTAACATCAATATTAAATGTGCTTTGACGATTCTCTCTTAATTCATGACTTATATCTAATGTGTCCCTTCGGATGTGTTTAGTGGACCAGTGGCTAACGCATGAGGTATTGTCATCATGAGGTATGGGGTTCGAATCTCGACAAAGCCGAGGTAAATGTCTCCCTTATGTGCTAGTCACTATTCCAAAGGCTAGTAGCCGTCCGTGATTTACCTCTTTCGTATTGACCCTGGGATGGATTGGCGGGGACGCTGGGGGCGAGTGTATTCACTTTTTGTCACCATGACCTATGTCTAATGTGTCATCTTCAAACATTGATCAAGAAATCAATACTTCACAAGAAATTTTAGGGCAATCCTATTACAATCCTAACCTTAAGATGTTTACAAGGATCACCCCTTCAAAACAATGAAATGAATAACTAAGAAATAAGGAGTTACCGAAAGTATGAGATCAAGCTTTTAACTTTCAAACCCTTGGAAGTTTTAAGCATTACTAACACTGGATTTGAGAATATAGAATATTTTCATGCAACATTTTTAGCTCATAGTTCCCCAAGAGATTTTACAATAGGTTTTCTAATATCCACATTTTGTTTGTTTTCAATCGACTAAAAAGACTCCCCATGACTGATCATATAAATATTACTATTGGAAACCAATAATTATATCGCCAATCAACTGAAATTTCTCCTCTAGCCTATTGTTTGGTAAACAATCAATTAAAAACCATATCTAATTGATTGTTTCTCAAACAAAAATATTTTTGTTCATTAAACTCTTGTATTCAATTGACGCACAAGTCAACTAACAGACTTTAGTTGACTAAATAACACCAATGACTAAATATAATCAGTGGTCTCTCCATTTGCTTGTAAGTATATGCAGAGTCTAGTTACCAAGCTAAGTTACTAAACTATACCTTTGGAGTTCCCCACGTGAAGGTTTCCTAACAACCACTAAGTAATTTACCCCTACCCAATTAAATAAATTATATACAATAATATTGTTCAAAGACAAAAGTTTTGATTTTGATAAATTAACAAATAAATTTTTTTTATTGCACGGTTGATTTAAGAATGATAGATCGTTCGTTGCAAGTACTTCCTTATTTACTTTGGTGGTGATAAGTTTCTCATGAATCCCAGACCACATGAATTTTATGAAACAAAATAAGAACTCGTTATAGAAAATACAAGAACATGAGCATGGATTTTGTTTCAACGAAAGCATGACATAACATCAAAGTATAAATAAAAGCAACAAAGAACATGATTGAAGAGTCATTATCCTTGTCTTGTAGCATAATCTGAGCGATCCCTGTGGAAGAAGATGAAGCGGAAACAAACGAAGAGAGGTATTCCAAGAGGGTGACGACACCAAATTTTCTTTGTTAATGGAGAACGAAGAGATGTGTTTCGAAAGATATCATAAACCCTTGGGGGCCTCCCCTATATAGGCAACTAAGTCGTTGTCAGCCCATAAATAATAACAGATTGGACTAAAGGGGTCTACACATTCAACCTATATCTAATAACCCAAAACCCTTAAACAAGAGTTATATCACTTTAACGGGTTCAGTTCGGTTCATATCTACATATGTAAATTACTTTTAAGCCCACCTAAAGAGATAAAATTACTATTAATAACTTAATTTAATTTAAACTTAATTAACTTAATTTAAACTTAATTGATTCAATTAATGTAAAAAACTAAGCAATTTAAACTTACTTAAACCTAATAATTCTAACTTAAATAATTAAACATAATAATTCTCACTTAAATAATTAAGCTTACTCAAAAATTACAACTTAAAATCCAAATTCAATTAATAACTGAAATTTAAATAATCCAAAATTAATTAAAAATCTAATTAATTTTAAAATCAAATTAAAATTAATTAATCCAAAAATTAAATAAAAATCCTAACTTAATCAACTCAAACTTAATTAAAAATTCTAATAATGAAAATAATTCTTAAAATAAATCTAATTAGAACTAATCGAATTTAATTTAAATTACATAGTTGAAAATGATAAAAGTCAAAAGAATAACATGCATGTTTGAATTATAGGGACACATTTAATATTGTCTAAATATTACATTTTCTTAGGTTTAATTGTGTAATTAAGTTTGATTCATGGTTCGAAAAATCCATTCCTACTTTCAATATTTTGAAAAATAAATTGTGTTTTTTTAACTAGTATTTTCAAATACTTATAAATATTTTTTTTAATATTCTATCATACTTTCAAAACCCTGAAAGTTGGAAATATCTAGCAAAATGTGTTTTTCAATGATCATCTTTTGGAAAAGTTTTCAAAATACCTATTTTCAAAGTTTTTAAGTGTTTTCCAAAAATTTCTATTTTTCATCTAATAAATATTTTTGATATAGGTTAAAGGGAAAAATATGAAAAGTTAAATTAGATTATTTTTAAAAAATATAAAATATGTTTAAAAAATGGGTATGCTTTTAAAACATTCAAGGGGAGAGTATTAGGGAAGCATATTTGATTATTTTTTTTTTAATTTTCCAAAACACTTGACAATTTTTTTGGAAAATTAATCTTATAACTTCACATATTCTTAAAAGTTTACTTAAAAAATTCAGTTTTTAAAATTTATTTTTTTAAAATACGTTTTTATCTGTAACAACTTTGTAATATTTTATTTTGACTCCCTATTAGTTTTTTTTATATATGCAAAAGGAGGAGAGAATATGTTAAATATTTTTGAAAAACTTGAAGTACTTTTAAAACCACAAGGATATTAACTTTAGGGGAAGTGATTAAGTTAATGGGAGCTTTTGTAAAAAGTTTTTGAAAACTTTTATTTAATGTGTTATAGGTTTTTTTTTAACTTTGAATCAGATTGTCATAATTAAAATGGAGGAGATTGTTAGTGTTGGGAGCACCAAATAATCGAACCTGATTTTAATATTAGCAAAGTTTTAAAGTTAAGATTTATTGTTGTTCTAATGAGCTTGAATAGGAGTGTAGGAAAGTCTTAGTTGAAGCTAGACAAAGAAGTCCTATTCGAGTGGATTAAGCAAAGAAGTTTTGATTGAGTGGATTAGGTAAAGAAGTCCTAGTTAAGTGGATTGGACATAATACTTAGTAGATTGAGGATGTCAGATAGAAGTCCTAGGGGAAAATGACACTAGGCAGGAAGCCCTTGGGTCGAGGACATAAGGCAGAAGTTTAAATGGGTCAAGGGTCGGACGTCTAACAAGAAGTCTCGAAGGTCAAGATCAAATGCTAAATAAAAGTCCAAATAGGTCTGGAGAACCGGATGTTTAACAAATAGATAATTTCTCCTAAGAAGAGTAGGTAAGGATGTGTTTCCTTGACGGAAACAGTAGGCATCAGTCCAACTAGGGATTCAACAAAATCTAAAGTCATGACTGGACAATCTCAAGATTATCAAAATTATTTTATATTATGCTTGTGTGCTAATTCTGTGTTATAGAGACATATGTAGATCTTTGAATTCTGCACGCATGGCTATCGACAAAGCCTGATTCCGAGTCCCGAGTCAAAAATTATGACCTCTGGAAGATTGTTATGTCGAACTAGTTGCTTGGTGGCACACTAGTTTGCTTGGAGGTGCCTCTGGATGATTCAACGCACTCCGAAACATCTAGGGTACCCTAGACCAGAAGGTTATCACAATTATATAACACACGAATCCTTTGGATTAGATAAAGATTAATTGAGACGTTGTAGACCATTGGAGGTGCCCTAGATGCTTTTATATAAGCAGTGTTTGACCAACAATAGAAAATTAATTCATTCTATGCTCCAATAATCTTCGCGTTACTCTAAAATTTGATAATGACACTGCAACACTACTCTGACATCGACATTCTACTTTGGATCCTATTTTTCATGTCGGTATATTTTATTATCACATTTGCTTTTTTCATACATGTTTTATAAAAACGGTAAACTTGTTACCACTCCTAATTTTTTGTAAACGACAAATTGATAGTGGTTTGTCCATCAAAAGTGATTAATGATCACAGGCCTTGGACTAGCAGCACAGGTTATGAACCAAGTAAAAAAGAAATGTGTCTTTTTGTGCTTGCCTTTATTTTATTCTGCTGCGTACTTTTCAAAAATCATGAAAAAGCGACACGCACTATTCACCCCCCCTTTAGCGATTCTTTTATTCTATAGTCTCGACCTTTTTCATTTGCCATGAAATGGTATGCTAATTGGCTAAGGAAAGTCCTAGCATTCTCTCTCTCAATTATTGAGCCTTTAAGTGGTGCTGGTATGAAAAGTCTTATAATACTTAGACACATGTAGTTTGATCACTCCCACTTTTCAAATTCAGTCCTCTGCTCTATAGTGCTAGCACTAGTTAGGAGGTGTGGGGTGATCATGTCTCAATACATAGTTTAAGTCTACAAGAACACCATTACATGTATCAACTTGCTGGAGACATTCTACACGATCTTTTATTAGCCAATATTGTTTACTTCTACATGGATAAATACGATTCATGTAAGTACTTTTCTAAGTTTTAAATAAGAAATAATGCCCACAATACTTATACGGGTCCATATTTCTGTATAAACACACTATAATAGCATGTGGGCAAAGAAGTCTTGAAATCTAAAACTTGCTTCAATCACATTTACAACACTCCATGTCAACTATATAGGATAGGATGATGATGAAGTTTGTACCTCCATTTCTGTTCTGCTATATGGATGAATAGTATAGTACCCAATTTTTTGTTTCCTAGTCTCAATCTCCTTCATAGAAAATGACGTCAATACTCCTACAAAATTAGCCACTTGCTCCCTACGGTTATAAAACCATTGAGCAACCTTCCTCCTTGTGTTGTTTATTAGTGTTGTAATTGGGAGTTCTCGAGTCTTCTTGAACAATGCCTTCATGCTTTCAAAACAATTCATTGTCAACATTGACTACCTTCTACCAGGGAAATGTGTATTTGCCCATTTTGAAGATTCTATATTTTGAAGCCATTTATAAGCATCTACATGTGTCTCCAAATAGTCTACATGATTCAATTAAATTTTGGAATTGTATTTGCTCTAGCTGCAGTCTAAAACAATCCTAATACAACTCTATCATGAGTAGTAGTAACTGACGCGACAATAAAGAAGAGCCTACCTAGCACGAGTCAATTGTCACGGTGTAGATCAAAGTCAAGGTGGTTAACACCAGGGCTTAAGCAAGGCTCGACTACATCCGAGCGGGAAGAGGTTCATCGATTGATCGGAGGGATCCTTGTCCAATCGGCCATTTGAGTAAACAAGTATAGTTAACCCGATCGACAGGAGAATAAACTAAGTGGGCCGGGAGCCCGAGCCGAGCGGGCCATCCGTTTGGCTCAGAGAATGGTGTTGGCATTATACACATAATGAATCGATGAAATGATAAAAGAGGAAACGACGGATAATTAATAAAGGAAAGAGAAAATCAAATAGAACACTTCATCTATCATTAAATGAGAAGACAAAAAAAAAATATCCTCTATCGGTAATCAATATCATTAAATAGGAGAAGATGGAGGGTCACTAGAAAAAGTATAACAAGAGGAAGCCAAGTATGAGGAATGGCAAGAAAATTCTTTATCTTAGTACTCTCACTTTTTTCCTCTCCTACTTCTAACTTGAGCGTCGGAGAGCCAACGCCAGGGACCCCTTCCTTGGTTTTGGTTTTTGTTTTGCAGAAAGGAGTGAGGTCTTCATCCCGTCAGCGGAACTGCCACCTCCCCGGCTTTCTAGCTTCACGTCTTCGGACAGGATCATTTTGGCACCATCTGTGGGAACGTAGCCTGCATCTGAACGAGAAGATGGAAGATGCTGGACGATTCACGACGGTAACACTGACACAATAGGAGTTTGATGCATTGATACATGCCCGGGTGATAAAGATAGTGGAGCAACAACAAGAGCTGGCTGATCGTCAAGTGCAAGAACTTGCAGCCTCAATAGTGGGGTGGCAGGATGAACAACACTCCGCTTGGGAATTGAACAAGATGTCGATTGGCACCTATAGGGAAGCCCCTAATACGCAGGCCCTGTTATGGGCTCCAGCAGAGAGGGGTCGCGCAGATAAAGATCGAGGATCATCCTCTGACGAGGCACTAGTTCGAAACATAAGAAAAATAAAACCCAGGGAGGATGACTCGCCCGAACGGGTCAATCAATAGTTTTCCAAGGGGATTCTAAATGACCCTCTGCCGAATCATTACACCCCATTGACGATTGGGGAATATAATAGGATGACCGACCTCGACGACCACCTGGCCAAGTTTGACAACACAGCCACGCTGCACCAATACACGAACGGGGTAAAATGTCGAGTCTTCCTTACCACATTATCTGGATCAGCACAATGCTGGTTCAAACATTTGTCGAGCGACTCGATTCACAGCTTCAAAAACTTTCGAGCGGTCTTCTTGCATCATTTTGCTAGCAGTCGTCACTACCAGAAGACGAGTGTAAATCTATTCTCACTGAAGCAATGACCCTAGAGGCCTTAAGGCATACATCCAATGCTTTAATCAGGTGCCGATGGACATCTCGACAGTCTCTATGGACATATTGGTAAACACTTTCATTCAGGGGCTCACTGAAGGAGAATTCTTCTGGTCATTCATCCGAAAGCTGCCAAAGGACTTTGGCCATCTATAAAAAATGACCAATGAATACATCAATGTAGAAGAAGCCCAAGCGGTCAGGAAAAAAGAGGCACCCGTCGAACTAGTGGGGGCGTTCGAGCGGCGTCAACCGAGCAGCCATCAGCCTCCTAACTGACCTCAATCGGGAGTAACTCAATCACAACACGAGCTTAGGATGCATGTCGTGTAGCTGATGTGCATAGATCTTATGATCATTTATGCATTCTTTGACGCACATGTACTTGTATTTCATTAGCATAATCTATGTTTATTGTACCCTATTTCATTATAATGTCATACTTCCATTATATTTCGTTCGGAGATCTACTCTTTGCTTGTTTTAATTGATAAGACGTGATTTGGAGTAAAAACAGAGCTTAAATGAAGTCTAGAGCTTTCAGAGTGTCACGGGCATGCAAAAACTAAGTTCTTCCAAGTTCTGGCCGTGCGGAGACCACACGGCCATGTGAAGGCTATGTGGGGGGTGTGTTGAGGCTGTGTGAATGTCACACGGCCGTGTGAAGGCTATGTGGAATTTTCAACACTGTAGACCAAAAGTAAAATGGACATAACTTTGTGCTCGGTTGGAGTTTTGGGTTGTTCTTTATACCAATTTGTAGATAACTTCAAGATCTACAACTTTGATGAAGACTTCAACTCAAGAATACCACATTACGATGTGATAAAATGATCTACACGGCCTTAATACAATTCTGCACGGCCAGTGTAGAAGGAAGGCATGGTCGTGTCAATTCTCACGGCTGTGCGGTGTAACCAGTGTAGAAGGAAGGCACGATTGTGTCAATTCACATGGCCATATAGTGAAACCAGAGCAGAAGAGAGACATGACCGTGTCAATTCGCACGGTCGTGCGGAGTGGCTAGAGGCAAAGGAAGGCACGACCGTGCCAATTGGCACGACCGTGCAGCGCGGCCAAAGTGGAAGGAAGACACGTCCCTGCGATCTCGCACGGCCATGGCACGGGTTGTGCGGCGCCCGTGCCTAACTTATAAAAGGATCAAGTACCCTATTCTTGGGGGCATCTTTGGTTCGGGACTTCGTCCCTCTCATCGGGAAAGGGTTCTCCCCTTCGGGGGAAACCTTAGAGCTTTATCCACCACCGTCCCTTGACGTTTCGCCCATCTCCAAAACAAGGAGGCATCCCCAAGACATCGGAAACCTCGGTAAGCATCTCTTCTTCCCCTTCTTCTCACATCAAGGGTTGTAAGTATGCTTTACTTTATGTTTTGGGGTTGCTCTTCCCTCACAATGGAGTAGATCTCCGTTTCTATGGATGTAGGGAGCAGTTTTGGATAGGGTTTGATGTAAGACTCATGTTTATGCTTTTACTTATTAGATGATTTTGCTTGCTTTGTTTCTATTTGATATGCATGAGACTTGCTGAGATTATCTCTTCATATTGATAGATTGTGTAGGAATTACTAATTTCGTAAAGAGAGGATTTTAGATCGTACACCCGAGGGGCCCTAGTGACAGGGGTAACCCGTTCACGGACATCTAGGATACTCCCTTGAAAGGAGAGGCAACTTCTCCATAAGGAAGTAAGAGACCAAACTAAACCCTTATCTCTATCCTTAATGACACTGATTGGATTTGCATTCTTGTGATCTACCGAGGCGCCCTAGTGACAGGGGTTAACCGTAACAAGATTTCACAGGGATCTTCTCCGTTTAGTGCTTAAGGATAGCAGCTTTAACTTCCGGCGAATGTATGTCGATTGACAATGAGGAAAAGATAGAACATGATACATTAGGTTCCACCACAACGAAATCGAAATCCTAGAATCCATTTCCCAAAGCTCAATTCTCTCCAAGATCGATTTTCTCATCCTTCTCTTTCTCTCTTCAATCACTCTTGTTAGTTTGCAAGCGGCAAAGCCAACTTTCGACCGTCTAGATAACTTACTTTGCGACATCTCTAGTGCTTAATCAACAATCCCTGTGGTTCGACAATCTTATATATTACTGACGATGAATCCGTGCACTTGCGGAATCGTAACAAGTTTTTAGCGTCGTTGCCGGAGACTGTTTTCGATTAACATTAGTTGATTAGCATATGAGTTACTCTAGACATTTTTCTTTTTTCCTTTGCATTTTCTTTCTTGTTTTCATTATGCACTTTCTTTCTTGCAATTTAAATTCTGCATTTTCTTTCTTGCTTTTCGTATAGCATTTTATTTCTTGTCTTTAATTCTTCATTTTTGTTCTTTTCTCATAAATTTCTTTTAGATACCATGAGCACTAACATGTCAAGCAGGTCCTTAAGAGATTTCTCTGCACCCATTTCTGCAAGATTTTTATCTCCCATTGTGTAGCCTCATATTGAAGCAGAAAGTTTCCAACTAGACCCAGAGTTAATTTTCATGATACAAGGTCACAAATTTGGAGGAGAAATATGAGAAAGTCCTTATCTACATCTTGAGACATTTCTAGAACTTTATGATATAGTGAATTGTGAAGGAGTGTTAACAGATGCAGTTCGATTGATAGCATTTTATTTCAGTATTAAGGATAAAGCAAGGACTTGGTTATATTCCCTCCGTCCTCAAAGCATCACAAGTTGGAAACAATTGGAGAAGCAATTTCTAGATCATTTTTTCCCTCCAGGTAGAACAATTTATATGAGGAATTGCATCACAAATTTTGTTCAGGTATATGGAGAATCATTATTTGAAGCATGGGACATATTCAAGAGTCTACAAAGACAGTACCCTCATCATGGTTTGGAAAAATGGCTGACCCTGCACATATTCTATAGGGAAATTTCTTTCTCAGATAAGTGTTTGTTAGATTCATCAACTGGAGGTTCTTTTATGGACAAGAGTGTAGACGAAGCATATACATTAATTGATCAAGTGGCATTGAACCTCCATAAATGGTCAAACAAAAGTTGGATGGAATCTCCCTAAAAAATTCAAGAAGTCCAAATCATAAATGTAAGAGAGTCTGTCAAACAAAATGTAGTTCAACCATCCAAGAGTTTTGAAATCCACAAGTCACAGAATGAGGAGCTCAAACATTTGGTGCCAAAGATTGATATCATTGTTTCAAAATGGCTCAAATAAGATCCTCCTCCTACACAGACATGATCTAATGTAAATGATAATAATTTTAAGTTGAGAAGTGGCAAGAATCATGAAGAACTTATAAAGAAAGATTTGTTTAGAATTGAGGAGAAGAACAATTGAAGACCTTAAGAACTTAGTTTCATTACTCCAGGAAGTTCCCAAATGTCACAAGTACTTTTCCCTCAATGATTGATCACACCTACACTAGATAAGCAAGTTGGACCTCCTCCGCAAGCTCAAAGGGAATATGGGAAAAAGGGAGTACATTTCCCAAGACCTTCACTAAAGGTTCTGTTTCCACAAAGGCTAGTGAGGGTCAATGAAAACGAAGACTTTGGCAAATTCTGTGACACTAATATGGTTGAGTGTAGATTTCTGGATGTATATGAAGATGAGGACTCTTCAGATGAGGATTGTGATGATAATGCAGTGGATAACAAGTTTTCATATTTACCTTCTAGGTTTACAGGGTGTTATGATGAAATTGAATTTTCAGATGATGAATGTGATGTGGTAGATCAACTTAAAACTGCAAATGAAGTTAGTGATCCTCCTATAGATGATTCTCCCACTGAGGATATTGATGTTGATTTATTTTTTGATGCTTGTGTTGATGATGATGTTATGAAAGGAAGTGTAGGGAGCTGTGTTGTGGAAGCAGCATCTCAAGAATCACCTCCTTATCCACACAACCTTCTGAGATTATGAGAGTTGTAAGGATTGAACATGTTGTGGACCAATGTGTAGGGACTTGTACAATAGAAGTAAAGCCCCAAGAATCACCACGTTTAGAGGCACCACCACTTAAGCCAGAGCTAGAGCTATCATTTAATTCAGAAGAGGTCACATCCACATGTTTAGAACTTTCAGGTATCTCTTAGCAAAGCAAGGTTAGTATTTCTTGTGATCTTTTGGAAAATTTTATAGAGGTACCTATAATTGATTTTTTTTGGATGTGATTTAATTTGAGATACATACTCAGTTCATCTTAATAAGGTTCTAGTTCTATCTAATATAGCATGCTTGGGAGAGGTATGTTTTTCTTTTGGGTGTGCAGATTTTCATGGGGCATATAATTGGAAGCTCGATCTGAACCATCTTTAACCACCTGAAAGAATTCCAAAGAAGACGAAAATGGAAAGAGTTATACTTTACTCTGAAGCTCCTTTGATAAAAGCTCTTTCCATAATAAGAGCCCTTGGTAGGAGGGTGTTGAAATATCTTCCCCTCCAAGAGCGAGATTTCGATGAATTTAATGAGGTGGTCGAGCTAATGACCTTAAACAAGCGCTTCTTGGGAGACAACCTAAGTTCAATTTTGCTTTCATTTTTTAGTTTCTTTTTAGTTTCATTTCTTTTTTTATAATAAAAATGTATCCTCTACTTAATTTTTGTTGTCAATTTTCTTTTATAGGATTCAAAGATTAGGAGGAGTGCAATTACATGATGGAGAAGTTAATGACATGGGCACACATCATTTGGTAACTTCTCTTACTTTTAATCTCCTCCACATTGTTTTAGTTTTCATTGGGATAATGAAAAGTTTAAGTCTGGGGGGATGCATTAGATGCATTTGGCTTAGTTTAGTTTTTGCTTATTTCTTTTGCATAAGAAATTTTTCCTAGTTGCATCATTCATCACATCATGATTGTTTGATCCTTAATGCAAAATACTAGCACATTATATCTAGATATTTATGTTGTGTGATTTGGTATGCTAGTATGTATATTGATCTATGTTTTCCTATCCATAGTAGCATGAAGTGAGGATTGTAATTACTAGAAGAATTTGAATGTTGGCATAGTTATAGGATCTCTTCACATTATGCTTGACTTTGATAGTAGATATTTTTGAAAATAGTCATGATTCATAGAACTGGACTAGTACTCTTGCTTCTATGGTGACTTCTTAACTGCATTTTGGTTACTGGATAAACTCAGATCATGAAGATCATTTGGAAAAATCAATCCAAAAAAAAAAATTAAAAAAAAATGATGAAAGTTTGCTTAAGTTTGATACTTTGCAAACAATAAAAAAAAGAGAAAGAAGAAAAAAACATAAGGGATAAAAAATAATTATCGTGAGTGGAAACTAGCAATTCACCCCTTTGAGACTGAGTTAGGTTACTGGGAAAATGAATGTTATGTTTCTCTTGATACTGAGTATTCCTTTGAGACCTTGTGTAGACGATGCATAGCATTTTTGAGTGGAACGAACCTTGTGTGTGACAGGTAAGTGCCTATCACCGGAAGTATGAGGAACATGGTTAAATGAAAAATTGACTAGGCTTAGAGATTGATACTTGAAAAAGTTAGACCACTTATTACACTGAGCACGGAGAACTTCTACTTAGGTCACACTCGAATAATTTTTGTATCATACTCATCAATGAAACTATATGATAGGTTTATATTGATTCATTAGGGATTATTACATGCTAACTAACCACATGAATTTAGATTGCAGGGTTTGTTTGAGGGCAAGCAAAGGTTTAAGTCTGGAGGTGTGATGTGCGTAGATCTTATGATCATTTATGCATGCTTTGATGCACATCTACTTGCATTTCATTAGCATAATCTATGTTTATTGTACCATATTTCATTATAATGTCATACGTCCATTATATTTTGTTCGGAGATTTACTCTTTGCTTGTTTTGATTGATAGGATGTGATTTGGAGCAAAAACGGAGCTTAAATGAAGTCTAGAGCTTCCAGAGTGTCACAGGCATGCGAAAACTAAGTTCTTCCAAGTTCTGGCCATGCGGAGACAACACGGCCGTGCGAAGGCCGTGTGGGGGACGTGTTGAGGCCGTGTGAATGTCACACGGCCATGTGGAATTTTCAACACTGCAGACCAAAAGTAAAATGACCATAACTTTGTGCTCAGTTGGGGTTTTGGGTTGTTCTTTATACCTATTTGTAGATAATCTCAAGATCTACAACTTTGATGAAGACTTCAACTCAAGAATACCACGTTAAGATGTGATAAAATGATCTACACGACCTTGATATAATTCTACACGGCCAGTGCAGAAGGAAGGCATGGTCGTGTCAATTCGCATGGCCGTGCAATGAAACCAGAGTAGAAGAGAGACACGACCGTGTCAATTCACACGACCGTGAGGAGTGGCTAGAGGCAAAGGAAGGCACGACCGTGCAGCGTAGCCAGAGTGGAAGGAAGACACATCCGTGCGATCTCGCACGGCCGTGGCACGGGCCGTGCCCTAACTTATAAAAGGGTCAAGAACCCTATTCTTGGGGGCATCTTTAGCTCGAGACTTCGTCCCTCTCATCGGGAAAGGGTTCTCCCCTTCGGGGGAAACCCTAGAGCTTCATCCACCACCGTCCCTTGACGTTTCGTCCATCTCCAAAGCAAAGAGGTATCCCCAAAATATCAGAAACCTCAGCAAGCATCTCTTCTTCCCCTTCTTCTCACATCAAGAGTTGTAAGTATTCTTTACTTTATGTTTTGGGGTTGCTCTTCCCTCACAATGGAGTAGATCTCCTTTTCTATGGATGTAGGGAGTAATTTTAGATAGAGTTTGATGTAAGACTCATGTTTATGCTTTTACTTATTGGATGATTTTGCTTGCTTTATTTCTATTTGATATGCATGAGACTTGCTGAGATTATCTCTTCATATTGATCAATTGTGTACGAATTGCTAATTTCGTAAAGAGAGGATCTTAGATCATACACTCGAGGGGCCCTAGTGACAGGGGTAACCCGTTCATGGACATTTAGAATACTCCCTTGAAAGGAGAGGCAACTTCTCCATAAGGAAGTAAGAGACCAAACTAAACCCTTATCTCTATCCTTAATGACACCGATTGGATTTGCATTCTTGTGATCTACCGAGATGCCCTAGTGATAGGATTTAATCATAACAGGATTTCACAGGGATCTTCTCCGTTTAGTGCTTAAGGATAGCAGCTTTAACTTCCGGCGAATGCATGTCGATTGACAATGAGGAAAAGATAGAACATGATACATCAGGTTCTATCACAACGAAATTGAAATCCTAGAATCCATTTCCCAAAGCTCAATTCTCTCCAAGATCGATTCTCTCATCCTTCTCTTTCCCTCTTCAATCACTCTCATTAGTTTGCAAGCGGCAAAGCCAAATTTTGACCGTCTAGATAACTTACTTTGCGACATCTCTAGTGCTTAATCAATAATCCCTGTGGGTCGACAATCTTATATATTACTGACGACGAATCCGTGCACTTGCGGAATCGTAACAGTAGCACGTTGGGGTCGGACTCCCAAAAGCCTAAAGGGGCAAAATATGGACGCTGATGTTTTGCTCTTTCCATCAATCAATGACTCATAATACCCGAGATTGCTACCTGGCTAACAGACCGGCCCCAAGAAGGTAGTATCGTCAGTCACCGTCGCCCGATCAGAGATATAGGTGCCAATCAGCTGGGAGAAGGGAAGGCAAAAGGACAGAGGTCGAATCACGCCACAATCAATCTCAAAATGGAACAATCCAAGTCCTGTTTGGGGGCAGGCCAAACAGAGATGACCCTCAGCATGAGAGGAAGAAAATAGGAGCAGCGCCGCTCGAGGGGAGATAGGAATGATCGCCGAAGAGCCGGCCAGCAGTGATTCTAATCGAGCAAGAAAGCTGCACACTCGGCGGCTTCAAATTCACACGGTCAGCTGCAGCAAGGAGAAGGCCGAAGGATCTGAGATTAGCTTCAGCCCGAAGGATTTGGAGGGGATAGAGTGTTGGTTAGTCTTAGGAAGATCGTACCGGTTCCACTGTACAAAAATTTTGTACAAGTGTTGAACCTTTCCTAATAACCTATTATGTTCTTTAGAAGTTAAATTAGGAATCACAAACGGAACTTAATATTATTGATTCCAAATTTAACTTATCTGTTCTTAATGGTTTAGACTTGGATCGCAAGTGGAACTTAGCACTATTGATCCAAATCCACCTATGTTATAAATTTAATTAAATATTAATTTTCAAAATTGGCTTCCAGGTTAAACATGGCGAGGCACTAGGCCTTCTTGGATATGGGAGCAACCACCACTTCCTAGACAAAGCATTTTAAGGAAAGATAATATTTAATTTCCTTATATAACTCTAGGTTTAACCAAAAGGAACAATCGAATCACAAATTCGAAAAATAAAAAAAAAACACAACTTCGAAATAAATCCGAAAAACTAGAATCTAATGCCTCTTGTGTTTGAAATTCTTACAAAGAAAAATAACTAGAATGATGCGGAAGAAAATTACTAGTTATACCTTTTCTTTATATGCTAATAACCTCGAGATCTTCTGCCATATTCCTCGTCTCCTCTTGAATGTCGTGTGGGTGATGATCCTCCAAGATGAACACCACCCAAAGAGCTTCTCCTCCTTCTCTAGATTTCGGCCACCACCACCACAAAGGAACCAAAGAGAGCAAGGGGAAAGGGAATAGGGAGAGGGCCGACCACTATGGAGATCACCAACAAGAGAATAAGAATTGATAATTATTGAAGTCTCCTCTCCCCTTCTTTTATATTACTTGTCCAAGGCAAATAAGGAAAGACTTTTTACAAAAATTAAAATCTTCCTCTTGTTTTTCCTTTTCCCCTTTTATTTTTCCTTTTCCTTTCTCTTGATTGAATCAATCATCAATCATGGATTGGATGATGATTTAATTTGGCCGGCCCCTTGCTTGGGCACCAAGCAAGGGTGGTCAGCCCCTTAAAAAGGAAGGAAATAATTTTTATAAAATTTTATAAGAGAAGAAAACCTCTTAAAATTTTACAAGCTCTCTTACCTATTGTGGATGTTAAAAAAAGGAAAGTTTTAAAAATTAAAACCAAGTTTTAAAATTTAAAACTTCTCTTCTAAAATTTCTTTTTTTAACATGGTTACAAAAATTAGAAAATTTTAATTTTAAAACTTCTCTTCCCTTTTCCTAAAAAACCATGAGGATTGTTAAAAAATGAAAGTTTTAAAACTTTTATTTTTTTTTAAAACCATATGACCTAATTCAAATAAGGAAAGTTTTATTATTTAAAATATCTCTTTTAAAACTTGTAGTTTTCTACAAAGAGAAGATTTTAAAAATTCAAAACACCCCTCCTAATTTGACATATTATGGCCGACCCCTCTTTGCTTGGACACCAAGCAAAGGGTCGACCCCTTTGTGAAGGAGATTGGTCGGCCCCTTTGGCTTGGTTATCAAGCCAGGGGCCGGCATCTTCTTGGACACCAAGAAGGACTTTATATGGGTGGACTTGAGGCTTTAATGAGGTTATGACAGGGACCTAGAGGAGAAATTAGTTTTGCCCTTCCGATGAGCTTGAGTATCCCGTGTTCGCCCCGAACACACAACTCAAGTTCATCAATAATAACTCATTCCACTAGAGAGTTATTATTGCACTATCGCACCAATCACAAATTACATTATGTGCTCCTTCTTATCATGAGTGTGTTAGTCTCCTTGTGTTTAAGATAACAAATGCCCACTAATTAAGTAAGTTACTGATAACTCACTTAATTAATATCTAGCTCCAAGAGTAGTACCACTCAACCTCATTGTCATGTCGGGCTAAGTCCACCTGCAGGGTTTAACATGACAATCCTTATGAGCTCCTCTTGGGGACATTCTCAACCTAGATTACTAGGACACAGTTTTCTTCTATAATCAACAACACACACTATAAGTAATATCATTTTCCAACTTATCGGGCCTATTGATTTATCATGCTAAATCTCACCCTTTGATAAGTTAAAGAAATAAATACTAAATATATATGTTTATTATTATATTAGGATTAAGAGCACACACTTCCATAATAACTAAAGTCTAGTTCTTTTATTAAGTCAGTGATCCAGCAGTAAGGACGGGGGACCCCCTTTGAGGGAAGTCAACGCCACGTGGAGGTCAAAGGTCAAACGGCCGATCGAAAAAGGGGGGGCCGACCGACCGAACGGGGACTAAGCGGAAGCAAAGACAACCCGACGGGGAGTCGGGTCTCCGACGCTCATGGTGAACAGGGTCGCCGGGCCAAGCGGGTATCTCGCTCGGCCGAGGCATAAAGCAGTAATGCTGTGAACAGTTTCATCCGAGCACACGACTGGGAATTGCCCGAGTGGATCAGCACCTTAGTCCGGTCGGACGTGATGGGACTGCCGAGCGGCCAGACGCTCGGCGCAGGAACAGAAGAGGTAAAGGACAAGGGAAACATCGGGGGACATTTTCTAACAACATGCGTGTCCAACGACTAAGTCATACGCTGACTTGAACCTTACTACAGAAGGTTATGTCGTCCCATCAGAGAGGTGCTCGGACTGTAGCAGTATGGAGTCAGGCAAGCTCCTCTGACAAGCCCACACCGAGGTATGGTTAGAGGACACGTATTCGTCTCGATATGTGTGCATGAGCCTCTTCATAGCTCTATATAAGGGTCCTCACACTTTGCCGGAGGTACGCATTCTCTGATATTCGAAGCCACCTCTTTACAGTTTCCTCTTGCCTGACTTGAGCGTCGGAGAGTCGTCGCCGGGAACCCCTTCCCGGCCCGACTTCCTTGCAGGTTCACCGGGGCTCCATACGACCGGCCGGAGATCCACGTCATCAGTTCGAAGAGCGCCACGTGCCCAGCGTCCATCGATTCAGCGTTCGGACAGGATCAGTCAGTATAAAAAGAACTTACTTAAAATGGTCCTACTCAATACACTTAGAGTGTACTAGTGTAATTTATTAGTCAAGATAAACTAATACCTACTTACACTACGACTAATCCAATGGTTTGTTCCTTTCCATCTTAGTTGTGAGCAACTGCTTATAATTGATAAAGAACTGATAATATGATCTTCTGTGTGTGATACCACACACCATGCTATCTACAATATAAATTAACTGAACAACTACACTTAACAAATAAATGTAGATATTTGACCAATGTGATTCTTTTATTTCAAAAGTAAATATTTACAAAAACTAGGCTTTTAGTATACACTCTAACATAGAGATCCCCCATGATGATGCCCTGATTATCCGAGCGGTAATAGCTAATTGACTGAGGTAATTTGCTGTCCATGACGACTCCACTTTATGGGTTCACCGACAATGAAGCATTGACGATTTGCCAACTGTGTTTGGCCGTCTCGCTCGAGGATGAGCCATTGAAGAGGACACAGATGACCAATTTCATCGTGGTGGATGCACGTCAGCCTACAACATCATTCTGGGCCGCTCGACACTGAATGAGTTCCAAGCGATGATATCCACTTTTTGCCAGAAGATCAAGTTCCCGGTAGGGGGACAAGGTGGGTGAGGTCAAAGGTGATCAATTGGCCACTAGGCGTTGCTACGTCAAGATGGTCAGAACGGAAGCACGAGCCGCCCGGAAGACACCATGCTTGGAGGTGAGTGCTATCATGGAGAAGCCTCCTGCTCTGGTTTACGATGAAAAGGAGGAGGTCCAGATCCATCCAAACCGATCAGAGGTGACAACCTTTATCGCCGTTGATCTAGAGAGCGAGAAAAAAGCAGAGTTGATCACCTGCCTCAAACGAAACTATGACATGTTCGCTTGGTCAACATATGAATTGTCTCATATTTCTTCAAGCGTGGCTCAGCATAAGCTGCATGTCCAACCGGACTCCCGACCGGTTAAACAGAAGAAGAGAGACTTCATCCCGGAGCAGAATTTGATCATCCGGGTAAAGATAGAAAAATTACTGGAGGTTGGCCATTAAGGGAAGTCCAATTCCCGAGTTGGCTCGCTAACATGGTACTGGTCTCCAAGCCAGGCAATAAATGATGGGTCTGCATCAACTTTCATGACTTAAATAAGGCATGTCGGAAGGACTTCTATCCATTGCCTCGGATAGAATAAATGGTGGACTCCACAGCAGGTTGTAAATTAATATGCATGCTCGATGCATACCAGGGCTACCACCAAGTATCGCTCGCCAGAGAAGATCAAGAAAAGGTTAGTTTCATCATGGCCGACGGAACCTATTGTTACAACGTCATATCGTTCGAACTGAAGAATGCCGGAGCCACCTACCAAAGACTAATGAATAAAGTGTTCTGAAGGCAGATCGGTCGAAATATGGAGGTCTATGTCGATGACATACTAATAAAATCCCTCCGAGTGGCCAACCTCTGTACGGACATCAAGGAGATGTGCCAAACTTTAAGAACCTATGGAATGAAGCTAAACCCCAGTAAGTGTTTGTTTGGCACAAGGAGCAGTCGTTTTCTCGGGTATATCGTTACCGAGTGGGGGATCGAGGCAAATCCAAGTAAAGTGAAGGCTCTATAAGACACATCTCCACCTCGCAATTTGAAGGAAGCCCAACGCTAACCGAACGGATCTCTGTGCTTTCAAGGTTCATTTCTAAGATGTCCGATCGAAGTCTACCATTCTTCAAAGTACTACATCGAGCTACAAGATTCCAATGGGACGCAGAGTGCGACCGGGCTTTGGAAGAGCTCAAGGAGTATCTTAACTCCTTACCTGTGCTAGCCAAGCCAAGCACCGGGGAACCTCTTTGGATCTATTTGTCATCCATCGAGCATGCTGTCGGATAGGCATTGGTCAAACAGAATGGCCATGAACAACAACCTGTGTATTTTTTTAAGCCATATATTTAAAGATATTGAATCTCGCTACACTGGTCTGGAAAAGTTAGCTAATGCTCTAGTGCTTGTCGCTCGTACCCTGGGAAAAGTCCTCCTCAACTCAGAAACATCCAGGCGGCTAATCAAATAGACAACTGAAATAAGTGAGTTTGATATCCAATATCAATCACGAACGACGATCAAAGCTCAAGCCTTGGCTGATTTTGTTACAGAGGTCCAGAACGCCAAACCGACAGCAACTTGGAGAATATATGTCAATGGTTCGTCCACTCAACAAGGCAGCGGGGTTGGCATTCTGCTCATTTCACCACAAGAAGACTAGATGCAACTTTCCATTTAGCTGGATTATCGGGACACTAGCAACGAAGCTGAGTATGAAACCTTGATAGCCGGCTTACAGGCAGCACGACATGTCGGAGCCACAAAAGTCCTCATTCACTTAGATTCTCAATTGGCCACCCAACAGCTATCAGGGACATTCGAGATTAGCATCTCCCAACTCAAATTATATGCAGAAGCCTTCGAGAAGTTAAAGGTAAATTTTCAAGAGGTTACTATACAGAAGATCCCTTGATCGGATAATCAAGTGGCAGATGAACTAGCTAAGTTAGCTAGTTCATTATCACTAGTCGTGATTAGTCAGCCAGTTGAACAGGTCTCACTGGTGGCGCACATCGAATGGATGGAAGGAGTGGTCTGCTCAAGTAACTGGAGGACACCACTGATCAAATTCCTCCGATCGGATATCACGTCGACCGACAGAGAGGTAGAACAGCTATTAAAGAAGAGGGTCGGACAATTCACCTTGGTCGGAGATCAGCTGTATAAAAGAGTCTTCTCCAGACCTTTACTTAAGTGCGTTGGACAAGAGGACACAGAGTATATCCTACAGGAAGTGCACTAAGGCTCCTGCGGAAGCCATCCGGGTGGCCGTTCGCTAGCCCGAAAGATCCTCCTGGTCAGATATTTTTGGCTAACTCTCCAAGAGGATGTTGCTCAGACAGTAGCTACCTGTCTGTCCTGCCAAAAGTATCATAACATCCCACATCGACCAACTGAGGAGATGAAAGCATCCATAGTATCTTGCCCGTTCGACCAATGGGGCATGGACATCATAGGACTGTTTCCCATGGCAACCGGTTAGCGGAGGTTCCTGCTCGTCGCTGTGGACTACTTCTTAAAATAGCTGGAGGTTGAACCATTGGCAAAGATAAGTGAATAGATGGTCATCAAGTTCGTCTGGCAGAATATCTTATACCGGTTCGGCATCCCCCGACGGCTTGTCTCATACAATGGGAGACAATTCGCCGATCGGAGGTTCAAAAAATTATGCAAAGGCTATGGTATCCAGGAGACCATCACCTCGGTGGCTTACCCCCAAAGCAACGACCAAGCGGAAGTCACCAATCAGGAGATTATCAGAGGATTGCGAGCTCAGGTAGACCATGCAGGAGGCAGTTGGGTCAACGAACTCCCTAGTGTCCTATGGGCCCTACGCATGACCCCAAAGGAAGTGACCGACGTGATGCCATTCCATCTGGTGTACGACGGTGAAGCACTAGTCCCTATGGAAGTCAAAGTGAAGTCCGATCGGGTGCAGCACTATGACGAGGAGAACGACGAGTGGAGACTGATGGATCTAGACTTGGTTGACAAAGCACGAGACAAGGCTGTCGTTCGACTGATGGCATACTAGCAGCGGATGAAGCATAACTATAATCGGAGGGTTATCCCGTGGTCCTTCCAAGTCGACAATCTAGTGTGGAAGAAGATAAAGACAATCGGTGATGTCACCAAACTCAAAGCTCCATGGGCGGGACCCTATAAGGTCATGCAAAAACTTCGCTCATGAGCATATTATTTGGAAGACAAAGACGGAAGACGACTCGAGCGACCGTGGAGTACAAACCACCTCCAACCCTATAGGGTCGGGTAAGAGGTGTGTGAATAGTTATATTTACCTGTATATGCGTGCATGACTTCCAAATGCAGGACAAATATGAATAAAATCACAAGTATTCCAGACTCATGAGTCGATCAGACAAATTAGGTCGAGCGGCGACCTTGAAACCTTGTCTTCATCAGCGGTCGAGCGACGACCTTAAACCCTAATCTTCATCAGCAGTCGAGTGGTGACCTTAAACCCTAGTCTTCATCAGCGATCGAGCGACGACCTTAAACCCTAGTCTTCATCACCGGTCGAGCGGCGACCTTAAACCCTAGTCTTCATCAATGGTCGAGTGGAGACCTTAAACCCTAGTCTTCATCAGCAGTCGAGTAGCGACCTTAAACTCTTGTCTTCATCAGCGGTCGAGTGGCAACCTTAAACCCTAGTCTTCATTAGCGGTCGAGCGATGACCTTAAACCCTAGTCTTCATCAGCAGTTGAGTGGCAACCTTAAACCTTTGTCTTCATCAGTGGTCGAGCGGTGACATTAAAGTCTTGTCTACATCAGTGGTCAAGCGGTGACCTTAAACTCTTATCTTCATCAGTGATCGAGCGATGACCTTAAACCCTTGTCTTCATCAATGGTTGAGTGACGACCTTAAACCCGGAACTAATTGGTCAGCTACATAGATAACTCATTGTCGATTAATGAAGCCACACTTGAGTTTGCGCGACAACGCTTGAACTAAAATACAAGTCAAAAAATTAAAATGCCAAATTGCGAGAAAGAATATAAGGGTAGCCAGATGGACGAGCATTCATTGATACTTAAGAAAAATTTTACAGAAGAAAAACTCTCAACAAGCTCACTCCAAATAATACAAGACATCGTCGGGCAGCGACTCAGCCAGCTTGTCCCGACTGATGACCTTGCTTCTTAGGGCGGAGGGGAGGTAGCCACTTTCCTTTAGTTTATCGAGCGTCCCGTCAATAGCAAGGTCAAATAGACGGAGTGCCCGATAGATGACCTTATCATTAAAAATATCCGAGCAGATGCAGGCCTGCTTCATGAGATTAAATCTGCTCGACTCGGCTCCCTGGTAAGTCTCTAAAGCTGCGCGGGAAGCCTTCAGCTCTTCCTTCAAATTAGCCAACTCTTCATCTTTTGTGGCGAGTTGGATCTTTATTGTGGTCTGCTCAGATGATCGTCCATATCGCTCAGCCTTCAGCGTGGCCTCAGTCTCCTTCAGGTTCTGGGCCAACACTTGAAACTTTTTGTTTTTTATCTTTAAATCTTCAATGGCACGGAGTTTCCTAGTGTTGGCCGAGTGGATTTTAGACTCAAAGGAGGCATCCTGTTTATTAATTTGGACCAGCTGTACCGCCTACTCGCCACACTCTTACCTTTCTCCGTTTCGAGCTGCTTAGAGCTCTTATTCAGATTCTTAGTTGAGCCATCTTAGCACTCATCTGCTCTAGCTGCGCTTTAGAAGCAGATGATTGGCTGCTCGGTGCCTATAGCTGCTTGGCTTCCTATTCCAAAAATGCAAGCCTTTGGTACATAGCCAAGCTCTCCATCCAATACTGCGAAGAAGGAAAAAAATTTTAGAGTCGAGTGGCGATAAATAGTAACATGTAAAATACTTACCCCAGTGGACATCTGGGTATGACTATCGGCAAGCGCCCTTGAAGGCATGACCACCGCACGGGCCCTAGCATCGGTCCATATCTGTGCGAGTGGCCCCTGGATAATTATTTGGTGCTCTGGGGCTCAGGAGTCACCGCTGTTAGAATCATGCCACTCATCCGTTGGTAGATGGATGATCACCATTGTCTGGAGCTGACCACTCGGAGCAGATAGGGCTGAGGTTGCTCTGCCCCGACTGAGATGTTGACGTCGGGCGGATGTGAGACTTTTAAGTCTTCGGAGGTGGAGGCGGTAAGAAAGCAACTGGCAGTGCACAAATTGTTCCTTGTGGCAGACCAGACAATAATAGCATCTGATCGGATGAAAGCAAAGTATGTGGTATGGTCCCCCGCATAGTAGCCTGAAAGAGTTCAACACCAGTTGATGGAGAGAAATATGAAAATATTTACAAATGGAAGAGAAGAAAGGGTGGATCGGGAACCGTAAACCGACGGTAACTTGGTCCCTAAAAAAGCATACAAAACTCGGAGGCGGCTCGTTCAGGCGGTCAAAAGCTGAGGGAAGATCGATTTGATAATCGGAGGGAATTTCAAAGACAACTCTCAAACTCTCTGCATCACCTCCGTCGAACCTAGACTTAATGGACATATACCAGAGCCAAGTGATGGAGACAGGAGGTTGAGAGGAGCTTGCCATCGGAAATAAAAGTCGACGAGAAACAACGAAGAAATTCGACTGAAAAGGAGAACGCTAAGAACAATTAACAAATTCAATTGAAAGGAGACGATGGTTTACTAGGGAGATCACTGAGATTGCAGGAAATGATGAAGAACGCAATGTCGCTGAGATGCTCACCGACGAAGATGAAGACGCAAAGTGAGGAAGATGGTGAAGCACGCGAGGTTTATAAACCTCACGGCCGATCGACCTCAGCCGTCCAATCCAAGGTTACCAAAACTTAGAAGAGGATCCATCCGTTGATTTTGAAAAGGAGTACATCTCGTCACAAGCAGATGTTCGCCTGTCACATCGAGCGTGTGGCGGTAGTAAGTGTTAGTAATTAGCCCTAAGAGCCAATCATGAGATGATTAGGCTTTTTGGATTAATCATTGAGTTAGACTCGAATGAACCCACTCATTGGATTAAGTGTAATCCGAATTAGACTCAAATAGATCCAATTGTTGGATTGAGTCGAATTGCATGGGAATCAATGGGTTAGACTCAGTGGGTGAACTTGAGTTCACCAAGGAAGTTGAATGGTCAAAATTCAACATTGGATTGAATGGTTGATTTTGAGCCATTGGATTAGAAGATGAAAGGGTGGAGACTCTTGGTATTCCATGGGATGGCTATAAATATCATTTGGATGATATTTTTCATAAGATTTGATCACTTGAGAAGGTGAAAGGTCTCCTTGATCTTCTTCTTCCTCCTTCCCTCTTCTTGGTCGAAACTCCTAATTGAGGTTGCTAGCACAACCTTAGGTGTTTTGATCTCCATCTTGTTGAGTTTGTGAGACAAACGAAGGCAAGGCTTGTTCGTGTGGATACTGTAGAGGCGCGAACGCTTGATCGTGCTGTGATCCGAACTGTCGGGAGATTGTGAGCACGCTTCAAAGGTATAACTCTATCATGTATTTATATCTAACTTAGTATAAGATTATGTTTCCCTTCGCATGGATCTTCTGGAGGAAATAGGTTTTTTCCACTGCGCGTTTGCGTGTTTAGCAACCTATTCCCTTACAGTAAGGGGCACGTGTCCTGCGGTCATCAGATAGCATTTAATGAACTTAATTAAAAGGGCATGACCACGTGGTCGGCCATAATTAGCAGGGATTTGTACAGTCTTCAATAAATTTGGATGACGTCAGTTGCAACCGAACTCGCCCTAGGAAACACATAATGGAAGATAATTTGCCAAGTGTTGCTTCTCATCTTCCCGATCGGCGCAAGGAACGAGCCATAGGACTGAACCCGACAATGGTAAAATGTAGTTGAGTGGTGTTGGCTTATGGGGCACCCAGTGATTACATATCATAGTCCGATTGGACACTATAGCATTTGGGCCGAATGGGTTTCAGAGTCGCCAAAGGCACATCTTGTCCAATCAGTCAGGCTTACAACCTCCTTCGGCTAGACTTGAAGGGGAGGCTTGTGATGCGGTGATAAGGAAGATCCTACCTGGCACGAGTCAATTGCCATGGTGTAGGTCAAAGTCAAGGCAGTCAACACCAGGGCTTAAGTAAGGCTCAGCTACATCCGAGCTGGAAGAGGTTCATTGGCCGATCGGAGGGATCCTTGTCTGATCGACCATTTGAGTAAACAAGTATAGTTAACTCGGTCGACAGGAGAATAAGCTAAGCGGGCCGGGAGCCCGAGCCGAGCGGGCCACCCATCTGGCTCGGAGAATGACGTTGGCGTTATATATATAATGAATCGATAAAATGGTAAGAGAGGAAACGATGGATAATTAATAAAGGAAAGCGAAAATCAAATAGAACACTCCATCTATCATTAAATGAGAAGATAAGATAAAAATATCCTCTGTCGGTAATCAATGTCATTAAACAGGAGAAGATAGAGGGTCACCAGAAAAGGTATAAAAAGGTGATGTCAAGTATGAGGAAAGTCAAGAAAAATCTTTATCCTTAGTACTCTCACTTTTTTCCTCTCCTGCCTCTAACTTGAGCATCGGAGGGCCAATGCCAGGGACCCCTTCCCTGGTTTTGGTTTTTATTTTACAGAAAGGAGTGAGGTCTTCATCCCGTCAGTGGAACTGCCACCTCCCTGGCTTTCCAACTTCGTGCCTTCGAACAAGATCAATAACCATATTACATGACAAGTGATGACTAATCCATGGTAAGCAGTAGGGTAAACTTTACTAATTATAGATAATCTTTCATGATGTCTATCAGATATAGTTGTCATATTTGATGGATTAATTGCAAGAAATATCTTTAAATGATTTAAAAACCACTTCCATGTAGAGCCACACTCAACCTCAGCAATTGTAAAGCTAACTGGAAGAAGATTTCCATTACCATCTACTATTGTGGCCATCAATAATACCAGGATACTTGCCCCTCAAGTGTGTTGCATCAATTTCAATTAATTTTCGAAGATAGGTTTGAAAAACTCTTCCACATGCACCAAAAGCCCATAAACAATGATGGAATTTATCAATATTTTTTTTCAATGCAATGTATGTATCTGAGTCTCTATATTTTAGCTCACAAAATAGTCTAGGGGCATCACCATAATCCATATCGAAATCACCTACCACCTTATTTATAGTTTTCATACGTGCATAGTATGCCTTTTGATATGATATATTCACTCCAAATTGTGATTTCATCTCATTTTGAATGTTTATAGGTTCATAATCTTCTGATGCCATAAAATGACTTTCAATTTGAGAAGCTATAAATGAAGATGTGCATGCAGGATGATCAATTATTACCATACAAAGACCACACTGATGACGTTATACATATTTTGTAATCATGAACTCAATATCTCCCCTTGCAATTATTGTCAATGTGCAATTTCCTTCATCACAAATTTCTTTCACTCTATTCTTCCTTGTGTCCTTTATTTTGTATATAAAGCATTTTTTCATAGCATATTTAGCAAGTGCATCTTTAAAATATTTTTGCATTGCGTATACCTACAATATTAATTTATATACATTTATGTAAGTACTACAAAATTTACTTGAGTTAACATAATAAAAGTTAAAATAAATAAATAATTACCTAACTAACAAAAAAATTCCTCAACAAAGTCAGCTACTTATTTGATTAGTAATGAAAAAAGTCTTGTGTTCATTTCATATGCATCTTCAGCTAGTGGAAACTAATCTTCAAGGTCGCTATACTCATTAGTGTTGATTAGCTCATCTAATGAATAATGCATATCATTTGCTAAGAATTCATCTTCAGAAACATTCATTTAAATTTTCGCTTCCATTCTATTCTCATTATATTCTTGTTCAGTCCATGTATCCCCAAAAAGATCTTCCAATCCTGTACTCGTAAGTACTGGGTCATCCTCAAAACTAGGAGTTTGTCCATTCAAATTGAGCCTGTAATTAATAGTCTCTCTAGTATTAACCACAACACTAGATGAAGTTAAATGTGTCATATTCTTGGTACCCAAATTTATATTTGGAGTAATGGATTTATTTTGATTCTCTATTTGTGGATCTATAGATTGCTTCATAACTGTGAGCACCTCATTAGACATTTGATCTTCCCTACATTGATACGATCATAAATTAACCATATTGCAAACAAAAATTCTGTTAAAACTGTGAATATTTTAAAAAATACATTAACCAAGTTAAGGAAGTCAATATATCATTAAAAGTGTATCTTACTAAAATTGTACTATAAATCTTTTAGGATCTATCCTTTAAGGTGTTGGAGTGTATACTGAGAGCCTAAGCTTTGTAAACATTCATTATGAATAAAGAATCACATTTGGTCTAATTATATACATTTGTTTGTAGTTGTTCATTTAATTTATATTGTAGATAACATAGTATGTGGTGTCACATACAGAAGATGATGTTATCGGTACCTTATAAATTATAAACAGTAGCTCACGACCAGAATGGAAAGGAACAAACCATTAGAAAGTCGTAGTGTAATTAGGTATTAGTTTATCTTGACTATATAATTACACTAGTACACTCAGAGTGTATTGAGTAGGACCATTTGAGGTCGTTCCTTTTATACTGACTTTATAAAGGAACAAAGACCTTAGTTATTATGGAAGTGTGTGCTCTTAATCCTAATATAATAACAAGCACATATGTTTGATATTTATTTCTTTAATTTATCAATGGGTGAGATTTAGTTCGATGAATCAATAAACCCGATAAATTGGGAAATGGTATCACTCATAGTGTGTGTTATTGATTATAGAAGGAAACTGTGTCCTAGTGATACTAGGTTGATAATGTCCTCAAGAGGAGCTCATAAAGATTGTCATGTTAAACCCTGCAGGTGGACTTAGTTCGACATGATAATAAGGTTGAGTGGTACTACTCTTGGACTTAGATATTAATTAAATGAGTTGTCAGTAACTCACTTAATTAGTGGACATTCGATATCTTAAACACAGGGAGACTAACACACTCATAATAAGAAGGAGCCCAAAAATGTAATTTGGGATTGGTGCGGTAGTTCAATGATAGTTCTCTAGTGGAATGAATTATCATTGATAAAATTAAGTTGTGTGTTCGGGGCGAACACGGGATGCTTAATTTTATCGGGAGACCAAAACCAATTCCTCCTCTCGGTCCCTATCGTAGCCTCTTATTTATAGAGTACTATACCCACCTATACCCACCTTCACACCCACCGGGGGCCGGCCAAGCTAGCTTGGGAATCAAGCTAGGGCCGGCCTAGGTATGATTTTGGGTGGCCGGCCCTAGCTTGAACCCAAGCTAGTAGGGCCGGCCAAATAAAATTCAAAAAGAAATTTAATTTTAATTTTTATTATTATGTGGAAGATATATTTTAAAGAGAATTAAAATTAAAATATCTCTCTTATAAAAAATCTACAAAAGATTAAAGAAAGAGATTAGATCTCTTTCCTTATTTGTAGATTGGAGAGATGTTTTATTTTCTATTTAAAATTATTCACATGTTAATAAAATTAAAATTATAGATATTTCCTTTTATTAACCATGAAGAGATTTTAAAGAGAAATTTTATTTTTTAAAATTTCCGGAAACAAATTAGGAAGTTTTAATTGTTGATTGAAACTTGTCCTATTTGCCTTCCAATGATGTGTTCGGCCATCACAAATT
Source organism: Zingiber officinale (assembly GCF_018446385.1). NCBI lineage: Eukaryota > Viridiplantae > Streptophyta > Magnoliopsida > Zingiberales > Zingiberaceae > Zingiber > Zingiber officinale. The sequence goes on from NC_055996.1 coordinate 121,523,854, forward strand.
AATTGGGGAAATTTTATTTTATTTCTCTCAATTAAATCATGTCAAGGAAATTAAGGAAAATTTATTTCCTAATTTGCCTAGGCCAAGGAATATAAAAGAAGGGGTGAGGGTGCCTTCACAAGACACAACCTCTATTGTTTTCTCTCCCTCTTTCCTTGGTGTTGTGGACGGCCATTACCCTCTCCCTCTCTTCCTCTTGTGGTGGCCGAACCTCTCCCTCTCCCTTGGAGTTCTTGTGGTGGCCGGATACTACTCGGAGAAGAAGAAGAAGAAGGAGAGAAAGCTAGCATCTCTTGGAGCTTGGTTAGTATTTTGTTTTTCCTCCTTGGTGAAGTTTCCTTTTTTGGCCGACCCTTCCTTGGAGGAGACGAAGGTGGTTGGTGGTTTCTCATCTTGGAAGATCGTTGCCCACACAACGTCCGAGGTTAGAAGAGAATACGGTAGAAGATCAAGAGGTTTTTCTACAAGGTATAACTAGTAATTTCTATTTCCGCATCATGCTAGTTATTTATGGAAATAATACCAAATACAAGAGGCTTACGTTCTAGTATTTCGAATATGGTTTTTCGAAGTTGTGTTCTTTTGTTTCTTTCTTTTCCTTGTGATTTGATTGTTCTCTTTGGTTAACCTAAAGTTATTTTAGGAAATTAAATATTAGCTTTCTATTAAAGGTTTTGTCTAGTCGGTGGTGGTTGCTCCCATATCCAAGAAGGCCATGTGCCTCGCCACGTCAGTACTGGGAACCTTTTATGGAAATTGATATTTAATGGAATTAATAACTTAAGGAGACTTGGGTCGAACGTGTTAAGTTCCGCAGGAGATCCAAGTCAAAACCTAAAAGAACAAATAGATTAAGTTTTGGATCAAACGTGTTAAGTTCCGCAGGAGATCCAAAATTTAATTTAAAAGAACACATGGTAGCTAGGAAAAGGTTCAGACCTTTGTACAAAATTTTTGTACAGTGGAACCTATAGGCTTTCCGAGTAGCAACCAACATAAGGAACAATTATCTATAAGATAATTGTAAAATTAGGGTTTTGATTTAAAGAGTTAAATAAAGACATCTAAAATTTAGAAATATTATTCTTCCTACAAATTCATAATACTAATATAAAAAAGGGAAAAAGATAACTAAAATATAGTAGAAGACAATATACATCTCTAGATTGATCACAGTGAAAAGTTTCGTCCTCGGTAGAATTTTAAATGTTGCCAGTACTTTGAAGCTTTTCTTGAATGCTTGCAATTGCCGAAAGAGTGTCAAAAGTTTTGGAGTTGCCAGAACATTGATTTACATCAAACCAAAGCACAAAATTTATTTATAAGGGTGGTTCGCACTATAGGAAGCTTTGAGCGCTGACCTAAATAAATAACATACCTAGCTCGACCGTTGTAATAGGAGATGGCGAGGGGGAAGGTTGCATTTCATCGGTTAGGACTTCGGTGCTTTAGAGGGGAGGGTCAGTTGTCTTCATTGAGCTCCTGCACTACGCTGCAACGAGAGAAACACATTGAGTTGTTGAATCATGTTGCACCGTGGTGTTTAGGTTTAGGTTTGATGAAGAAGATGCACCATTGCCGACCATCGGTGTTGTTTCAGATGCACGTTAAGAAGATAAATCAACCATGCCACACTGTTGCAACATCGAAAACATGTTCAGTTGCTGCACCGACGTAGAAGATGAATTGTGCTGCACTGTGATTTGACGAAGAAGATGCACCGTCATCGGATGTCAGTGTTGGTTCGGATGCACTTTAGGAACATAAATTGCGCATGGTTTGGATGCACGTGATAGCCAGGCTAGAAAAGGTGGACACCCACGAGGGAGAGGCGGAGGGTAAAATTGGTATCCCATACGTGATTTGGTCATTTTAGGAATTATACGTGAAATGGGTATTTTAGAAACTTATATACATGGTTTAGTAAAAAGCTGTCTTTTATATAGACTGTGATGAGCACCTAAAATGAATCATCATTTGCTCCAAAAAGAGAAAGAGTTACGAAAGCAATTTAAGGATCGGGGTGGGTCACTGAGAAAGAACTCACGAAAGCTTAAGGTTAGTTAAAGGAGGTATAGAATCGAATCATGTTGGGAGATTGTTGATGTAATTATTTTTTGGGTCAAGGTTGACTAGTTTGACTAAGCTCGAGTGAATTCGAAATTGATTTTTGATACTTGGAAAATATGTTATGGACAACATATTTGGGCAATATGTTATGGAACATATGAGAGAAAAGTCAAGTGGGTCATGGAGGATCGGTACTTGACTGGTAAAGTTCTGACTAGGATTAGACAATGGTAAAGTCCTAACTAAGAGTGAGGCAATAATAAAGTCCAAACTATGATTAGGTAAGAGTAAAGTCCTAACTCGAGGGTTAGGTAAAGGAAAGCTCAAGTGGGTCAGGGAGCACCGCACATTGGCAAGGAAAGTCCAAGTGGGTCAAAGAGGACCGCACATTAGCAAGAAAAGTCCAAGTGAGTTAGGAAGGACCGCATTTTGGCAAGGAAAGTCCAAGTGGGTCAAGGAGAACTGCACGTTGGTAAGGAAAGTCTTAACTATGGTTAGACAAGGGAAAGTTCAAGTGGATCAAGGAGGGCCGCACATTGGTAAAGAAAAGTCCTAAATGCAGTTAGGCAAGCAAAGTTCAAGTGGATCAAGAAGGATCACACATTGGCAAAGGAAAGTTCTAACTATGGTTAGGCAAAGAGAAGTCCAAGTGGGTCAAGGGGGACTGCATGTTAGCAAGGTAAAGTCCTAACTGCGATTAGGTAAGAGAAAACTCCAAGTGGGTTAAGAAGGACCACACTTGGTGATCAGAAGTCTAATGAAAACTTGACAAAGTCCAAGTGGGTCAAAAGGTTGACTAGACACTTAGTGGAGCAGTCCTAACAAGTTATAATGGATCAGGTGATCGATTGAGACCCGTTCCAATCGATTAGAGAGCGCATCTCTTCACGAAGTGCATGATGAATTGATCAGATCAATTCACCCTGAACCTGATCGATCAAGTGATCGATTGGAAGCTGGTTTTCGCTAAGCACAGTGCATTACATTATCCTGAATCGATTGGGAAGAATTCCAATCGATAGAGGATATCACGAGAGAATTAATTGACTGGCTAATTGATTAAGCATGGTTGTGAGTGAATAGAGAGCTTCTAAATCAATTAGGTGATTGATTAAAGTTTCTTGATCAATTGGGTAATTGATTGGGAGAAGCTCGCAGCGAACAAAAGGTTTCGTAATCTATTGGATGATCAATTAAGAATGTCTGTAATCGATTGACTAATCGATTAAGTGACGAAGAAGCGAGTCATTGCAAGGTTTGGATGGCTGGATGTGCTTGGATCTGACTTTGAAATAGATTGGAGGTAAGACCAATCAATTGAGAGCCCTAATCCACGGGATATAAAGGCGACGACGAAGATTCAAATGCAACACTTCTTCTCCATTCTTTCCGCCAGTTCTTGAAAATTCTTGGAGCAAAGTGTTGTTGCATTTCAAGCATCAAGAGGTGATCCACAGTATAAGAGATCAAGAGTAAAGGTTCCTCATTGTAGTATTCATTTCCTTGTTCTTGCCGTATCTTTTGTTATATTTCTCATGTATTCTCATGTTGGAGTTTGTACGAGACTTCACCGCCTCCTAGAAGGAGGATTTCATAATGTACTGAGTGAGGAGACTGGACCTTTAGATTAGTTACCTTAAGGAGGTGGATACCAAGTAAAATCAAGGGTGTTATCATTTTCTTTTAGTTTCCACTGTAACAAATCATCGACGAAGCGATTGGAGCTAATCACCCCTCCTCTAACTTGCCGGAGTATCCTAACAAATGGTATCAGAGTGAGGCTACTCTTCTTTGGACTAATCACCGAAAGAGCAATGAGCTAGAGAAAGAAGAAGCTATTGAAGATTGAAGCCTTAATTTCAATGTCAAGAAATTATCATCAAAAGAGCTCAAGTTCAAAAATGGAGTTTAGAGACGAATTCAGATATGATATCCGAGTACCTCTATCATTTGGCATTGGAAGCTTCGACCTTTGAAAATCAAAGGTTGAAAATTTTCTCATGATGGAGATAGAGCAATGGTTTGCTCTAATGGAGGGATTTCAAACTCCAATTGATGGAAAAGGGACGCTTCTCGAGAAGAAGAAATGGACCGAGGAGCAAGTCAAGAGATGTGAGACCAATGAGAATGTAATTAAATTATTGGTTAATTTAGTGTCAAGCACCATATTATGCAAAATCAAAGAGTATAAAGATGCCAAGGAGCTATGGAGCAAATTGGTAAACCTTCATGAAGATCTATCCTCAACGGAAAGCAATGACAAAGGTAAAGAGGAAAACTCTTTGTTTTATGTACACGAGGATTTGGAGGTTGAGAGGTGCTCAACATCCAAGGATGAAATTGAAGAGGCATCTACCTCAAGGATTGAAGGAGATATAATTCATTGACACTGGAGCAAGAAGAAGCCTCTACTTCCTATTCAAATGAAGAATGATCATGTGTCACCCCTACAAGTAAAGAACGTATATCAATTTCAATTTGTAAAAATAAAAATTATATTATTTACTTTGAGTATAGGGAGAATAGACACTACAAGAGCAAGTGTCTAAAATTGGTCAAGAAGAAGAACCAATTGGCACCAAAGGGTAAAAGAAGCCAAAGGAGACCATACTCTTGATATGCAAAGGCAAGGAGCACCTTGTGTGCTTCATATGCAATCAAAAGGGATATTACCACAATCAATGTCCAAAGGGAAGGCTTAACAAAGGAGAAAGTTCAAGTCAAGGAGGAACTTCCAAGAGCAAGCTTAAAGTACCATTAGTTAATCGTACTTGCCTAAATTATGATAAAAAAATATGCTAGAAATAATTTGTATCATTTCAATGTTATTTATCATGAAAATAGAAATCATGAAAAACTCAAGGTTAATTATAAATTATTTCATGCTAGGACTACCTTATCTAAGGTTAGGAAGGTAGATAATATTTTGGGCAAGAACTCTAAAGATTTTAGGTATATGCCTAAAAATAAAAATGCCTAAGGAAATCAAGACAAATCCAAATTTAAGGATTTAAGGAGAGAAAATTTAATCTTGAGGTCAAAGCTTGATAAATTAGAGAAGACCCTTAAGAAAATGACAATTAGTGTCCAAGGGCCTAAGAAGCAAAATCTAGGGATAGATAGACAAGAGTCATTCAATGGTAAGAGAGGTTTAGGTTACAAACCAAAAGCCAAAGAGAATGTGTCTTTATATCATAGAGTTCCATATAGTTATGGAACTAACTCTAGGTCTAGGAGTCAAGTCAAGTTAAGAAGGCAAGTTATCCCTAGAAGTAACCTTGAAAAGAATAATGCAACTACGGCTTCTAAGAAGCCTAAGAAAGTCACTAAGAAGGTTACAAGGGAAGTTATCTCTAGAGTTAACCGTGAGAAGTCTAATGTGACCAAGGCTTCTAAGAAGCCTTGGAAGGTCATTGGGAAGGTATTAAGGGAAGTTATCCCTAATGAATACCTAGAACACTCAAGGAGCATCAATAGGTTTTGGGTTCCTAAGAATGTGTTCTCTACACCTTAGATGAGTTTAGATTGTGTCAACTCTAATAGGAAGGGGAGTTAACCCAACTTTGATGAAGTTGACACTTTGGGGCATTTTCAAGATAATGTTACACATTAAAAATGAAGGTTTAAATGTTTGCTCTTTGGAAGAGTAAAGTGTGTCAAAATTTGAAGATTTGGATCTAATTAAATTGACAAAATTAGGTTAGAAGTCAAAGAAATGCCAAGTTGAGATTTTTGACAATTTCTTAAAGGGATAATGGAAACTTAGGTTTATTTTTAAATTTAGCGATTGGTTAGTGATACTTAGATGGATAATCTAGGTATTTCCTTTATGCTAAAATTATCATGATTATGTATCCATCATATGCCATGACATTATATTTAGCATTATATAAGTTTATGAAAAATATCGTATGTCATATCATACATACATCATTATTCATAATCATTTTTATTTTGAAAAATATGTATTTGACGTATGTCATAATCATTTTTATGTATTATTTTAATTGAGGACTGATCCTGTCCGAACGCTGAGTAGACGGACGCTGGGGACGTGGCGCTCTCCTATATCTCCAACCCGCTACACCAATCTCCGGTGAACCTGCAAGGAAGTCGGGCCGGGAAGGGGTTCCCGGCGACGACCCTCCAACGCTCAAGTCAGGCAAGAGGAAAATGCAGAGGTGGCTTCGAATATCAGAGACTGCGTACCTCCGGCGAAGTGTGAGGACCCTTATATAGAGCTGAGAAGAGGCTTATGCATACATACCGAGGTGAATACGTGTCCTCTTACCATACCTCAGTATGGGCTTGTCAGAGGAGCTTGCCTGACACCATACTGCTACAGTCCGAGCACCTCTCTGATGGGACGGCAGAACCTTCTGTCATAAGGTTCAGCATATGACTTGATCATTGGACATGCCTGTTGTCAGAAGATGTTTCCTGATGTTTCCCTTATCCTTTTGTCTCTTCTGTTCCCGCGCCGAGCGTCCGGACGCTCGGCAGTCCCATCACGTCCGACCGGACGTAGGTACTGATCCGCTCGGGAGATTCCAGGTCGTGTGCTCGGATGAAACTGTTCACAGCATTACTGCTTTACGCCTTGGTCGAGCGGGCTACCCGCTCGGCCTGGCGACCCTATTCACCATGAGCGTCGGAGACCCGACTCCCCGTCGGGTTGTCTTTGCTTCCGCTTATACCCCGTTCGGCCCGTCGGTCTTCCCTTTTCCGATCGGCCGAACCTCATCTTGCCCTTGGACTTTTGACCTCTATGTGTCATTGACTTCCCTCAAAGGGGGGTCCCCCGTCCTTACTGCCGGATCAAGGACAATCAGTGGCATAGCCATGTGAGTAGCAGGGGGTGCGACTGCACCCCCTGACATAAAAAAAAAATACTAAGAAGCCATCCCAACCATTTTGATCGGTCGATTCATCACCGTTCATCATCGGAAAATTGAAATTGATCATATATTTAGAAAGTTCACAACCTAAACTATCTATTGGTACCACTTTTATAAGAAAACATTGTGACTTGAAATGTTAAGTATTGAATTTTAAAAATAAAATATATAATGATAAATGGATGAATTAAATGGTAGAACACAAAGTGAGGTTGCTAAATTAAAATTGGATCGAGTTCAAAATAAATCCAATGGATAGGTGCAGAGATAAGAATTACATTGGTTCAAATTGGGATTGATTTGAAGTTGATTTGGTCAAATTATGGTCAAACCAAGTTTAAGATTTAAACGGGTTCGATTGATTTAAAACGAATTAGGATATTTCTAAGGAAACTTTTGTTAGGACCTTCGGACGCGGCTAGAGAGGGGGGGTGTGAATAGCCGACCCCAAATTCACGTTTCTTCCTACAATTTTAGTTAGCGCAGTGGAAATAAAAGATAGAAACGAAACAGGAGAATATCAAACCTCAAACGCGACGATATAACGAGGTTCGGAGATGATACTCCTACTTCTCGGCGTGTCCGTAAGGTGGACGAATCCTATCAATCCGTCGGTGGATGAGACCCCAGAAAACCGGCTAATAAAAACTCCTTCTGGGTGGAGAAACCTCGCCACAATCTCTCTTGCAACAGCAAGATCGGAGTACAAAGATAAAGCAAGAAGCCAAGAACAATATGAATGTACAAACACTAGTTTGCTTGCCTTCTCGTCGACTGGTGATGAAGCAACCACTTCACGGATGCCAACCACAGCAGCAACTGATCAGTTGGAGTCCAGCCGAGGGAAGCTCACATGAAGCTTCAGCAGTGGAGAGCTCATCAAAGCTCAGATCGCAGGAGCAAGAAGAAGTCAACAGCACTGTAGAGGCCCTCCACCTCTTGATTTATATGAACCTGCGAAGAAAAAGACACAGAAATCTAGTCGTTGTGACTCAACGGCTAGGCCTGGACCTATAAGGCTATGGCCTGATCGGTCCAGGAAATCCCTGATCGGTCTGTGGACCGATCAGGCCCTAGGCTGATCGGTCCCCAGACCGATCCCAACTCTCACAGAGAGTTGGTTGTTGAGCCCTGATCAGTCTGTGGATCGATCAGGCCATAGGTGGATCGGTCCACAGACCGATCCCTCCTATTCCTTCTCCCAATTAGTTTGGTTACTGATCGGTCACCAGACCGATCAGAAGACCCACAGTGAGAATCAGTGTATCACTGGATCAGTCAGCAGACCGATCCAGATACCCATAGTATCACTGGATCGATCAACAGACCGATCCAATTTCCTAGCCTTAAACCCTAAAAGCCTTCCTGATCTAGAGAACGAGCTACCGAGCCCTCTCTGACCTAGTCCGGAGAACGAGCTACCGAGCCCTCTCCGACTTCCACGTCCGGTCCAGAGAACGAGTTACCGAGCCCTCTCGGACCTAGTCCGGAGAACGAGCTACCGAGCCCTCTCCGACTTCGTCCGGTCCAGAGAACGAGCTACCGAGCCCTCTCTGACCTTGTCCGGAGAACGAGCTACCGAGCCCTCTCCGACTTCCCATGCCAAGCTTCCATACTTGGACTTTTCCCCGTGCCAAGCTCCCTGCTTGGACTTTTCCGTGCCAAGTCTCCATACTTGGACTTTTCCCGTGCCAAGCTCCCTGCTTGGACTTTTCGTGCCAAGTCTCCATACTTGGAATTTTCCTGTGCCAAGTCTCCATACTTGGACTTTTTCCCGTGCCAAGCTCCCTGCTTGGACTTTTCCATGCCAAGTCTCCATACTTGGACTTTTCCCGAATCAGGTCAACTCAAGTCGGGTCAACCAGGTCAACCTTGACCAAAGGTTGCACCCACAATCTCCCAAGTTCCTATTCTTGTCAAACATCAAAATACAACTTCTCTATTCTTGTCAAACATCAAAATATACCTCGAGTCAGGTCAACTCGAGTCGGGTCACCCAGGTCAACCTTGACCTAAGGTTGCACCAACAATCGCCCCCTTTTTGATGTTTGACAAAAACCATAAACAAGTTAGGTTAACCCGATAACCTAACTTAGGTTTTCCAATAGTTCTCCAATGTTCTTCCTCGAACATTCTCTGAACATTCTCCCCAAACTCCAATGTTCTTCCTTGAACATTCTCTGGACATTCTCCCCCTTTTTGACACACATCAAAAAGAGTGAATCAAGGTCAAGAGTTTCTTCCTAATGAAAGTCCCATACCTTTCATTGAAACCCTTAATTTCCCCCTTGATACTAAAATCAACAATCAACTTAGTGATAATCACTTATTAAAAAAAAACTTGACGAGCAAAAATTCCCCCTAAAAGTCAACTCCCCCTTGACCATTAGGTAAAACTCCCCCTAAAGGTCAACTCCTCCTTGACCATTGCACCAACAATGTCTTGGAAAGTTTCAACCCTTTAGAAATCTAAAGCACCACCTTCCATAGCTGAAATTTCAGAAAATAGTCAAAAATTAGCATTTTGGCACGCTCTGATCGGTCACCAGACCGATCAGGACTCCACTGGATCGGTCACCAGACCGATCCACACTGCCCTGGATCGGTCCAGTGACCGATCCAGACTTCCCTGGACCGATCAGGATCTTCTCTGATCGGTCCACAATTCTCTGATAAGAATTTATGATTTTTCTCCCGAAATTCAGAAACTCCTAAAAAATTACAGAAAATTCCAAAAATTGTAAAATTTTGAGGATACATTCCTCATAACATATATTATCATGGAAAAATAATTTTCTATGAAAATAACTTCCATTTTTAAATCTTGATACAAAGTTCGAAAGACTTTGAAATAGCTCAAGGTTAATCCATCTTTGTATCAACTTGCTCAATGATGAATGCTATCACTAGAAAAGCTTCATCAAGGTTTTTCAAATCAATTTTGAAATGATCTTAAACCATTCAATTTAGGACTACAATCTTTGGGCTAAATGTACATGACTTGTACACAAGTTTTCCCTATGATTCTCAAATTCGAATTAGGTTCATCTAGGTACAAGAACTATGCACCTTGATCCTAACTCATAATCCTAATATCTCACACACATCTAAGGTGTATCAAACACATCCAAGTCAATTTTGATGTGAGATATGAGTTTAGGTCATCTTAAGCTAAGTTCTCATGCATTTTCTAAACAACAATTTGATCTCCATATCAAATTGTGTTTCTATCCTTAAATCAAATTAATTGATCATAAATTCAAGAGATGATGATATGGCATAAAATAATATCATAAGTGGAAACATGTGCCAATGTCATGATGTCATGTCATCAAGTATGAAACTTAAATAAGGCATGACATATAACTAACCTAAGCATTATCATGACATTTCAAATGATAATTAGATAAATATGATATCATGACATGGCATATGACAAACAATGTATGACAAATAACATATAAAGGTATAGAAAATATCTAATTCTAGCCTTATTTGCCATTTTTGATAATTTTGATCATTTTACCATAAATTCTATATTCCTAAGTGTAATAGGCCTAAAATCATATACTAAAGATTTTTAGTTCACTATGTGCCAATTAGATTAACCCTAGAAAACTCCTCAAATGTGGTTGGCACATCCTAATCACCTTAGGAATAGTTTTTAATTTCATTTTCAAGGCTTGATTACACCTTGAAAATTCCTAAAATGCCACCTTTTGCCATGAGTAGGTTAACTACCTATCCAATTAAGGTTGGCACACCCTAAACCATCTAGCGTGAAGGAATCACGCTCCTAGGAACCCAATACCTATTTGAGCTCATTGGGTTCACTAAATATTCACTAGGGATGACTTCCCTAGCAACCCTTCTAATGACCCTCCTAGGCTTTAAGCCTTGGTCATTTGGGATTCATCAAGATCAACTCTAGGGGTGACTCCCCTTGTGACCTTGGTGATGGTCTTCTTAGCCCTAGGTCTTGTTCCATAATCGAATGGAACATTATGATAAGCGGGCTTGACCACTTGAGACTTAGGTTTGTGACCCAAACCTCTCATGTCCTTGGGCTTTGATTTTTGACCCTTAGACCCTAGAGTTGACTTCTCCAAATTCTTAAGAGCCTTTTCTAAAGTGTTAAGTCTTGACCTCAAGACTTGATTTTCCTTCTTTAATACCTCAAGCTTTAATTTTCCATTTTTCTTTGAGGTATTCCAAGGCATATGTCTAGTTATTTTGGGATTCCTATCTAGGTTTTCCTTAACCTTAGATGAGTTAGCTCTAGGGTTGGCATTTCTAGCATTGTCCTTATCTAGGCTAACATGTTTGACACCTAAGCACATGTATCGGTTTCTATGGTTATCATGCTTATCATTATTGACAATTGCAATAAAACTACTAGCATGTGTCTTATTAGAATTGCAAGAATGCGCCTTAAAGGATACCTTAGGGTTTGCCTTAGCTCCCCCCATAGATGTGATTGGTCTCTTGTCCTTGTGAGGTTGCCTCCCCCTTGGACATTGACTCCTATAATGTCCCCTTTGCTTGCATTGGAAGCACACCACGTGCTCCTTGCCCTTGCGTATCGGGACTCCGGCTTCCTTGACTTTTGGTGCCGATGGAGTCTTCCTAATCCTCTTTGGACATTTACTTTTGTAATGCCCATATTCCCTACACTCAAAGCACATTATATGTAATTTACTTGAAATTAAGTTGCTTGAGTTACCTAGGGTTGAGGATGGATATAAGCTCTCTCCTTCATCCCTTCCGGAGGTAGAGGCTTCTTCTTCTTGCTCCAGTCTTGAAGAAGAACTCTCCTCCTCTTCTTCCTTAGATGTTGAGTAGCCTTCAACTTCTAATTCCATACCTCCATGATGTGAGCTACTTGGCTCACTTGACTCCTCTTTATGACTTGAATTGGAGCTCTCCTCATGGAACTTAGCCAAGTTGTTCCACAACTCCTTGGCATTGGTGTATCCACCTATCTTACACAAGATATCATTAGGTAATGAAAATTCAAAGATTTTCGTTATCTCGTCGTTGATTATGGATTGGTGGATTTGTTCCTTCGTCCACTTCTTCTTCTCGAGAGGTTCTCCTTCTTTATCCACCGGAGGAATAAAACCTACTTGTACACAATTCCAATTTACTAGGTTAGTCATAAGAAAATACTTCATTCTTACCTTCCAAAACGCGAAGTCGTCGCGATCGTAGAAGGGTGGAATCGTGACGTCTTCTCCAAGTTGATCCATTCTCTAGCTTGTGCTCCCCCGGGTGTTAATCCGACGAAGAGCGACCTCGCTCTGATACCACTTGTTAGGACCTTCGGATGCGGCTAGAGAGGGGGGGGGTGTGAATAGCCGACCCCAAATTCACGTTTTTTCCTACAATTTTAGTTAGCGCAGCGGAAATAAAAGATAGAAACGAAACAGGAGAATATCAAACCTCAAACGCGACGATATAACGAGGTTCGGAGATGATACTCCTACTCCTCGGCGTGTCCGTAAGGTGGACGAATCCTATCAATCCATCGGTGGATGAGACCCCGGAAAATCGGCTAATAAAAACTCCTTCTGGGTGGAGAAACCTCGCCACAATCTCTCTTGCAACAGCAAGATCGGAGTACAAAGATAAAGCAAGAAGCCAAGAACAATATGAATGTACAAACACTAGTTTGCTTGCCTTCTCGTCGACTGGTGATGAAGCAACCACTTCACGGATGCCAACCACAGCAGCAACTAATCAGTTGGAGTCCAGCCGAGGGAAGCTCACACGAAGCTTCAGCATGGGAGAGCTCAGCAAAGCTCAGATCGCAGGAGCAAGAAGAAGTCAGCAGCACTGTAGAGGCCCTCCACCTCTTGATTTATATGAACCTGCGAAGAAGAAGACACAGAAATCTAGCCGTTGTGACTCAACGGCTAGGCCTGGATCGATCAGGCTATGACCTGATCGGTCCAGGAAATCCCTGATCGGTCTGTGGATCGATCAGGCCCTAGGCTGATCGGTCCCCAAACCGATCCCAACTCTCACAGAGAGTTGGTTGTCGAGCCCTGATCGGTCTGTGGACCGATCAGGCCATAGGTGGATCGGTCCACAGACCGATCCCTCCTATTCCTTCTCCCAATCTATTTGGTTACTGATCGGTCACCAGACCGATCAGAAGACCCACAGTGAGAATCAGTGTATCACTGGATCGGTCAGCAGACTGATCCAGATACCCATAGTATCACTGGATCGGTCAGCAGACCGATCCAATTCCCAGCCTTAAACCCTAAAAGTCTTCCTAATCTAGAGAACGAGCTACCGAGCCCTCTCTGACCTAGTCCAGAGAACGAGCTACCGAGCCCTCTCCGACTTCCACGTCCGGTCCAGAGAACGAGCTACCGAGCCCTCTCGGACCTAATCCGGAGAACGAGCTACCGAGCCCTCTCCGACTTCGTCCGGTCTAGAGAACGAGCTACCGAGCCCTCTCTGACCTTGTCCGGAGAACGAGCTACCGAGCCCTCTCCGACTTCCCATGCCAAGCTTCCATACTTGGACTTTTCCCCGTGCCAAGCTCCCTGCTTAGACTTTTCCGTGCCAAGTCTCTATACTTGGACTTTTCCCGTGCCAAGCTCCCTGCTTGGACTTTTCGTGTCAAGTCTCCATACTTGGACTTTTCCTGTGCCAAGTCTCCATACTTGGACTTTTTCCCGTGCCAAGCTCCCTGCTTGGACTTTTCCATGCCAAGTCTCCATACTTGGACTTTTCCTGAATCAGGTCAACTCAAGTCGGGTCAACCAGGTCAACCTTGACCAAAGGTTGCACCCACAATCTCCCAAGTTCCTATTCTTGTCAAACATCAAAATACAACTTCTCTATTCTTGTCAAACATCAAAATATACCTCGAGTCAGGTCAACTTGAGTCGGGTCACCCAGGTCAACCTTGACCTAAGGTTGCACCAACAACTTTCTCTTTCATTTTTGTTGGTGCAATATCCCTAGGCTTGAGTCTTGATGTTTGGGTTTTGATGTTTGACAATACATGGAGATTGCAGATGCAATCGTCCGTTTGGAGAGATTATTGATACAATTCTCTTCTGGTCAAGGTTAACCAGTTAAATGTGAAGAAGAGTCAAGTAGGTCAAAAGGTTGACTGGATACTTGATTGGGAAAGTCCTAACTAGAGGTTAGGCAGATGGGAAAGTCCTGGTGAGTGAAGTCATGCAGGTGAAAGTCCCGGTGAGTGAAGTCGGGCAGTGGAAAAATCCTGGTGAGTGAAGCCAGGTGAAAACCCTAGTGAGTGAAGCTAGGTGAAAGTCCTAGTGAGTGAAGCCAGACACGTGGAAATCCAGGTGGGTCAAGGTTGATTGGACACCTGGTATTGAGAAGTCCAAGTAGGTCAAAGGATTGACCGGATACTTGGCACAAGAAAATCCAGATGGGTCAAGGGAGACCGGACATCTAGTGGAAGGAAGTCCAAGTGGGTCATGAAGGACTGGACACTTGGCACGAGACCCAAGTGGGTCAAGGATGACCGCACTTGGTGATCAGAAGTCCAACGAGAAGTTGGCAAAGAGAAAGTCCTGATGGGTCTAAAGTTGACTGAACACTTAGCGGTCGTAAGTCCAATAGAGAGTTGGCATGACACTAGGAAGTTTGGACGTAGTAAGCTTCCGAAGGCCATAACTTTTGACTCGGATATCGGAATGAGGTGATCTCGTATGCGAGATGAAGCTCGTTTCAAGCTCTACATAGTTTTTTGCTTTCCAATCAATTGGCCAATCGATTGGGGGGGGGGTTCAATCGATCAGTCAATCAATTGGTTGACGTGATTTTATGCAGAAATCTTCTTGATCGATTGGGTAATTGATCAAAACTTCGATTGGAAGAGTTTTTGAGCGAACAGTGAGCTTCTGAATCGATTAGTTGATCAATTGAAACCTCCAATCGATCAGTCGATCAATTGGGAAGCTAGAAATCACGTGATAGAGGCTGAATCGATCGGGCAATCGATTCAGGTATTTTTCAGAGAGCACAGAGGTGCTCTGAATTGATCAGCCGATCAATTCAAAGCCTCCCCAATCGATTGAGAGTCATTCAATCGATTGAGATCCGACCGTTGCGCAGGTTATAGCCATTGGCGAGCGTTTTCTTTGAGCATTCCTCTCCAGGAACAAACGGACGATCTCAGCGTAGTTATACTTCCAAGGTTTAAGAGGCAACAACAAGCAATAAGTAAACAAGAAGAAAAAGTTTTTCTTTGTATCTTTGTATTTTCTTCTTGTGTGTGTTGTATTTTTGTTGTGTGGGTTTGTACGAGGCTTCTCCACCTCCGGCTACGACGGAGAAGGAGTATTTCATTAGTGGAGAGCGAGTCATGTGTGGATCCTTGGATTAGCCACCTCTTCTTGAGGTGGATACCAAGTAAATCCTTAGTGTTAGCGTTGTGAGTGTGTTTCTTATTGTTTATTCCGCTGCACATCATCGAAGAAGCACATCATCGAAGAAGCACATCAACAAGCGCGACGAGCTATTCACCCCCCCCCCCCTCTAGCACATTTCAACCCTAACAAGTGGTATCAGAGCAAGATCGCTCTTTACCAGAATCATCGCCGGAAGGGGCAAAAAGGTTAGAGGGTGAAGAAGTTGGAGCAAAATTCATCAAGTCAAAGAATTCAAAAAGCTCAACTTCAAGATGGAATTCCAAGATGGACTTGGATTCGATACAAGGGTGTCTCCACCATTCATATCGACAAGCTTTGATTCTTGGAAATCAAGAATCAAAAATTTCGTTATGATGAAGATAAAGCAATGGTTTGCTCTAATGGAAGGTTTCCAAGCTCCAACAAATAACAAAGGCAAAATTCTCAAGAAGAGCAAGTGGAGACAAGAGCAAGTCTAAAGGTGCGAGGCGAATGACAAGGTAACCAAATTATTGGTTAGTTTATTGCCAAGAATAATTATATGCAAAATTGGAGAATTTGAATATGCAAAAGAATTATGGAGCAAATTGGTCAAACTTCATGAAGAGTCCTCCACTACCCCAAATCAAGACAAATCCAAAGAGGGCAACTCATTGGAGCAAGACCAAGAGGAGGAGGATTCCGAGGTTGAGAGATGCTCAACATCAGAAGAAGAAGTCCTAGAAACTTCATCCTCAAAGGAGTACAACCAAAAGAGTAAGGAGGGAGCATACTCTTTGTTTCATGTACAAGAGGATGAAGAGGAAGAAGCCTCCACCTTTAGGATTGAGGGGGAGCATAGACCAGCATTGCCGGATCAAGAAGAAGCCTCTACATCCGGATCAAAAGAATCAAGTGTCTCCCCTACATGTGAAGGTATAAAGGTTTCAATTATTAATAATAAAAATCATATCATTTACTTTGAGTGTAGGAGAAAAGGGCATTTCAAGAGTAAGTACCCTAAATTGGCCAAGAAGAAAGGCCAAGTGGCAATAAAGGGCAAGAAGAAACCCAAGGAGACCGCCCCCACAACGAAGAAGAGCAAGGAGCACATTATGTGCTTCTTGTGTAATCAAAAAGGACATTATCGGAGCTAATGTCCAAAGGGGAAGAAGTCGGTCAAGCCTAGGGGAGGAAGCACAAGTCAAGGGGGAGCTTCCAAGGTAAAACCCAAGGTATCATTTATTGAGCCTACCCCTTTAAACCATGGTAAAAAAGCATGCTACTTCTAATTTATATCATTTTAATATTATTTACCATAAACATAGGAGGCATGATAGAATTAATGAAAATCATGTGGCTCTTCATGCTAAGACTACCACACATAGGATTAGGAAGGTAGATAAAAATTTAGGCAATAACTCTAAGGACCATAATTATATGCCTAGAAATAAAAATGCTCAAGGACAAAATGAAAAATCAAAATCTAAGGATTTATGGAAAGAAAATCAAGTCTTGAGGTCAAGGTTTGATAAAATGGAAAAGATCCTAAAAAGGATGGAATATATCTAAAAGGGCAAAATGAGCATAACCTAAGTCTAGGAGTACAAAAGTCATCCAATGACCATAGAGGTTTGGGATACAAACCTAAGGCTAAGAAGGATGTGACTTCTTGCCATATGGTCCCATATAGCTATGGAACCAACTCTAGGTCTAGGGGTCAAGTCAAGGATACAAGGGAAGTTATCCCTAGGAGTATTTTTGCAATGACAAATGTGACTAAGACTTCTAAGAAGTCTAAGAAAATCACTAAGAAGGTCACAAGGGAAGCAATCCCTAGACTTGATCTAGAAGAGGTGACCAAGGCTTCTAAGAAGCCTAGGAAGGTCATTAGGAAGATAACTAGGGAGGTTATCCCTAGTGAGTACCTAAACTATCCAAGGAGCACCAATAGATTTTGGGTTCCTAGGAGCATTTTCTCTACCCCTTAGATGAGTTAGAGAGTGTCAACTCTAATTGGAAAGGTAGTTAATCCAACTTTGATGAAATTGACACTCGGAGAGCATTTTCAAGGTTATTATTAACCTTTGAAAATGAAGTGGATTATTTATTTACTCTTTGTAAGAGTAAAATGTGTCATAATTTGAGAAATTTGATGTAATTTTAAATTGACACATTTGAGAAAAGGATAAGAAATGTCAAGTTGGGACTTTGGTATTTTCGTAGGAAGTTAAAAGTAGTTAGGCCTTAATTTAAAATGTTTACTCTTTGGAAGAGTAAAATGTGCCAAGTTTTGAGGAATTGAATTTAATTTTAATTGGCACAAATAAGAAAGTGCAAAAGAAATGCCAAGTTAGGTTTTAACAGTTTCTTAAGAAAAAATGGGCAATGTAGGATTACTTTTAGGTTTAGCTAAGGATTTAAGGACACTTAGATAGATAATCTAGGTATATTTTATTTATGCTAATTGCCATACTTTGTTTGCCCATCACATGTCATGACATCATATTTTATATTCATACTTATTATGAAAAATAATAAAAATACCATGGCATGTCATACATACATCATGTAGCTATAGTATATTTTCTTTTAAAAATTATTTTCATTTTGATGTATGCCATAAATCATCATGCATTATTTTAATTTCCTTGAAATCAAGGACAAATGACATTGACTAACAAGTGACATCTTAGGTGGATATTCAAAATTTCTAAAATGCCTAGATAGATATTGTCACGCCCCAGGTAGTCCCTGTCCGAAGAAATTTCAGCAGCATCTTCCCTGTACGGGTGACAATATGAAGCCAGAATACATATATCTATACCTCGGCCACACACGGCCGAAATAATACAATACAAATAAGAAACAAACCACGCAGTTTATATCAACATTCCCCACAGTTCAACATATAATCAATCCACGCAGTTTAATAAGGAAGGACGATATAGAATCCTCGAAGATATATGTAAACATCCTACTCCACTACAACGAAGAAAACCAATCCACGAAGTAATGAGAATATCCGCGGCGGAAAACCAAAAGTAGTAAACCCAATGTGCGTCATAAAGTCCACAATACAAACCCACATCACAAGTATACGTATAAAAGCGAATACAGAAAACGATATCTAGAAATCCTCGCGACCAAGGGGCTAGCGACTGGAATCTCTCCTGACGGCCTCAACCTGAAAAATAGTAACAATGGGGTGAGTTCAAAGAACTCAGTCGGTAAACCAATAGACATGTACAGCAATATATATCCACCAGTAATAACCTAAGGTACAGTCTCCTAAACCATAGGATCAATAGTACAGTTCTCTAACCATACAACCTACAGTATAGTCTCCTAACAGTTCAACAGATATGCAGAGCTGAAATAAACTGTAATAACCAACAATAGGCATAAAGCACAATCTATAGCAAGAATAATAAGAAAAGGCATAACTGTAATAAACTGTACTCACCTGCGAGGCTTGGGCAAATGACTGTGGACATACACAGACAAAGATAGTCAGAGCAAATAAGCATGCATCCTATATGCATGTCAATCATATGCAGTCACCCAAGTGCATCATCCAATATGCAACAATCACAATAAATGTAATATGTGCATATGATGCAATATGACATGGTCACCCCTGACGCTAGTCAGCCGTCTCACACGCGATGGCGAGACCGAGTAGGTAAGGCTGTGACACCGTGCACTCTGTCGTCACTACCCCTGATGAGTGACCGAATGGACGGGATGCTGTCGGAGTACACCTATCCTCCTACCTCAAACATAGTGAGGGAGCGTAACGCTCTCAACTCCCGGTACTCAATGACGGGGAGGGATCCCTGTCTGCTACCACGCTGCAGTCACACTACCCATGAGCGGACTAGCGGAGCACTACAGAGCTACTGCCATACACATCCTACTGTGCTGTGCCACTACCCATGCAGTGAAACACGTTGTGTGCAGGCCTATGTAGCCGGCCGACGAGCTCAACAATAATGGAGTCGTCAATCGCCCAGCATGCAATCATGCAGGATGGTGCATGATGCTACAGTATGTCATACCTGAACATAGCCTCCTCCATATATGTGTGTGCCCAAAAGGTAAACGCATATATATATAACCATGATATAAACAGCATAAATCCAAAGACATCACATATAACAATGATGTAAGTATCATGAATCCAAGAGCATGTATCACACATGTAAAGCAACTAATCCAGTAGAGTAGAGCACTATAGATATGCATCTCTATGAACATATATACACATGGAAAGAGATAAAAATATCCAATCTTGAAGTAAGGCAACTAGCAGATGAAGCATGTGATAGGTATCAACTAGCTAAGACCAAGAGAGAGAATAATCTACTATTTACCACTAGTAAGTATATATAAGCTACACATATCATAAGACATTATCAAAAGATAAGTCAGAGGGTACCTGCCTCAAATAGAAGGTACAATCAAGCTATCCAAGGTCGAGACGCTCGTCTCGAATCAGAGTCCTGTGTCAACAAACAATATATATATTTTATTTAGCTACATCAAATGAATAGCTAAATAAAATTCCTAAAACTAAATTAGGGCAAAACCCTAATCATATCCAGCTCATCCTACCTAATCAAATCTAACGGTCAATTAGGGTAATTATAAAATCTCTAATCACCAATTAGATTAGAAATCTAACGGTTGACTAGGATTAATAACCTTAACCCTAATCATTCCATTAGATTAATCTAAACAATTACATCTACACACAATTTAGCAACTAGATACAACATGTATCAATTAATGATATACTAACCATCTAGCAATCAAATCTAACCATGATCTACATCTAAATTCAAATACCTACATACACTAATCAATCACTCTAATCATGTATCAACATCACTACACCTTACCTCAATTCCCAGCTATTGTTGATGCTGGAACTAGGAGGCTGCTGGTTGGTGTGCTGCCGAAACCAAGAAAGGATCCCACAGAACACAATTCCAATCACAGAATGCAACACCTGCTGGAATTCTTTCCCACTTCAACCGATACTTCAAACACAGCAAAGAAGCTGATCTGGAAATTATAGGAAGTAATTAGATCAAGCCATGGGGATCACAGATCCAAACACCAACCTAATTAACAACCTAACCTTACCTCCAAAGGTTGTCTCCAGAAGAAGTCACCCAATCGGAAGATCATCACTGATCAATTACAAACCACAAGAAGATGACCAATCTGATCAGGGAAAGAATCAAGCACAACAAGAGTCAATTCCAAAAGGAGAACCCTAATCCAGCTAAACCCTTGAATCAACAAGGATCCAGTGATGAATCAAGAGGCAATTCGGGAAGAGGGGTTTTCGGTTAAGGTTAGCTTACCCACGCCGGCGATCAAGTGGCACAAATCCGGACTAGGGCACCTCTCCAAGCTTCGGTGGATGATTGGTTGGGAGTCGACGCAAATCTTGCTCCTCACCGTGCCCTAGCCACCAAGGAATCGTCGATGATCGGCGCAAGAAGCCACCGAGATAGAGATCCCTCGGCAAGATCCAGCTTGTCTTCCTCAGCACCGTCAAGCTCCGGTGATGTCCCCCTCTAGTCTCGGCACCGAGTCGTCCGCAAGAGAGAGTGCGTCGAGCGAAGGAAGATCGGGGAAGAGGAGATCGGGAATTTGAGTCGGGCAGAGAGGGGAGAAGAGATCGGGAAATCCGGAACTCCTAGTTCGATCTCCGGCAAGCTCCGACGACGAGCTCCTCCGGTGATGTCGACGATCGGCACGGATCCACCCGCAAGAGGGAACGAGAGGGAGAGGAGTCGGAGAAGAGAAGGGTTCGGGTGAGAGGGTGGATCGGCGTTTGGGAATAAGAAAAGAAATGGAAAAGGATTTATAATTAAAAAAATATTTCTTCATCTAAACGGGTATCCCAAATAGGCTTTATCCGAACTCGCCGATCGATCTCCTCAAAACCCTCCATACGAGCTCCGAAAAATTCCCAGAAAATTTCTTTAAAATTCCGGAAAAATTCTATAAGGCTATTTTCCAAATAACCCTATTAATTAAATTTTTCGAGATCTCACAGATATGCATGATCCCTAGTGATCCTGTCTGAGAACCTGGACAAGACGGAGATCCGGGAGAAAGAAACCCACCGCTGATGAAGAATAATGCCTGGAGAACGCCGATCCGAGAAACCCAAAGCAGATCTAAGAAGATGAAGCCCCCAAATATCCTCTCGAGGCAAGATACCTATGGCGATGAGGAGATCCAATCGAAGAACACCGGCTTCGAAACTCCTAAGGCTCCCTGCGCACAAGAGACCAACCGACACTACCGTCAGTGACCTAAGACCGAGGTGGGAATCCCTGGCTAGGCCCTCCGACGCTCAAGTTAGTGATCTCTCTTGGTGTGGAAGAAGGAAGAAGAAGACGAACAGTGGTCCCAAATTAGGGTTATGAATGTGCGCAATGATGTGAACTTACCTCGCCAACGGAGAGGATTCCCCTTTTTATACCACTTCATATAACCTCCGTAGTCATGAAGTGGACCCCGGTTTGTTAGAGTTTGTTATGAGATGACGTCAACTGTGTACTTGTGATGAATGACTTTTTAAGGAATCTTCTTCGTACCCCAGATGTACCTTCTTTGTCGTCTAGCACCTGCAAAATGATCTAAAAACACATTTCCCACCAAAACACTAGTTATGCAATCGTATACCGCAAACATATTTAGGGAACTACTTTATCTGTAATATCACTTCTCCTCTATCTTACCAACTCTTTTTCACAGTGTTCTTATCCTTCCTATTCACCCCTTCTGTTTTTGCTATATCAAAGATAGCTTGATGTACTAATGTTTCTTATCTCAGTCAAGACTGGGACCAGTTAGGTTTGATCAATTGTTATTACCCCTTACGAGGTTCCTGGGGAAGTGCTCGTCCGAGCTCCTTTATTTATTATTTTAGCTAGCATTGGGCTATGTTTTATCAAATATCTTTTCAAGATATTAGTCATCCCGGCCGATATTAGCCTACCCCCTTTGGGGCATATGCCCATCAATATGGGTCTTTCCCCTTGGAGGCATTTTTCGATCGATATTGTCCTACCTCTTTTGGGGCATATGCCAATCAATACGGGTCTTCCTCCTTGGAGGCATATCTCGACCGATATTGGCCTTCCTTCCTGAAGGTGTATCCCGGCCGATATTGGCCTTCCTTCTTGGAGGCATATCTCGATCAATATCGGCCTACCTCCTTTGAGGTATATCCCGGCCGATATTAACATACCTCCTTTGAGGTATATGCCAATTGACATGGGTCTTCCTCCTTGGAGGCATATCTCGGTTGATATAGACCTACCTCCTTTTGAGGTATATCTCAACCGATATTAGCCTACCTCCTTTGAGGTATATGCTGATCGATGTGGGTCTACCTCCTTAGAGGCATATCCCGGCCGATATTGGCCTTCCTTCCTGAAGATGTATCCCGGCCGATATTGGCCTTCCTTCTTGGAGGCATATCTCGATCGATATTGGCCTACCTCCTTTGAGGTATATCCCGGCCGATATTAACATACCTCCTTTGAGGTATATGCTGATCGATGTGGGTCTGCCTCCTTGGAAGCGTATCCCGATCGATATTGGCCTTCCTGAAGGTGTATCCCGGCCGATATTGGCCTTCCTTCCTGAAGGCGTATCCCGGCCGATATTGACCTTCCTTCTCCGTTTGATGATCTCCTTTCCCTTCCTTATCGGGGACCCATGAAACCTAACCCATATCACCTAGTTTAGGGAAAAATCAAACTTTGCATCTCACAAAGAATCATAAGGTGACTTGTATGTGTTTTAATACACATTAGATACAAGTGAAGTGTTAGGATGATGAACAAAACTCAAGATGTTGATTTAGTGCATCTTATTGAGTTTTTAAAATTCATCAAAACACATAGTAATGTGTATTCCAATCATTGGGAAAGCTAATGTACAAGTCATGTGCATTGAGCCCAAAGAACATGGTTGGAAACTGGTTTTGAAAAACATTTTAAATATACTTTGAAAAACCTTGATGAAGACTATCTTTTGATAGCAATCATCATTGAAAAGTTAGACACAAACTAGAAGAAAATATTGAAGTTTTTACAAGTTTTCAAGTTTGTGTCAATCTTTAAAATAGGAAGTATTTTCATAGAAAACTATTTTTCCATGATAGTATATACCCTAAGTAATGTCTACATGAGTTTTTATGATTTTTTGAATTTTGTAAAAATTTTGGGGAGTTTCTAAATTTCGGCTGAAATTCATTTTCAGGAAATCAGACCTTCAATCGATCACCTGATCGATTGGAGTGTCTTAATCGATCGGGCGATCGATTGAGAGGGGTTTCCCGTGAGCAAAAGCTCATTGAATCGATCAGCTGATCGATTCACTCAAGTCTATATCGATCAGTGGATCGATCCAAGCACTTTCTCCGCAAACAGAAGCTTGCGGAATCAATCAGGCGATCGATTGGAATGGTTTCAATCGATTGAGTCCCAACTTCAATCGATTGAGAAAGCTGTTTTTGACTATAAATGTCTGATTTCAGCATTTTAAACCATTTTTAGTCTAGGTAATCATTCCTAACCCCTTAACACACATTTGTATACATTTAAGGGGAGTTTTCATGATGAAAACAAGGATGAATTGGTTAAGGAAGACTAAGTAGAAGTTTATGTTGAGATTTGGTTTAAATATTAAAGTTTTGAACCTCAAAACTTCTAAATTTGAGTTTTCTAAAGATTTAGGGATTCCAAGTCATTGTTGGTGCAATGACAGAAGTTACGAGCATGTCTTAAGGGGGAGTCACTCGCTAAGGACATGAAAATTATTTTCTGAAACCATGGAAGGTGGTATATTCTTCTCTTGAAAAATGCTCAAGGATGAGCATTGCATACAATGAAGGGTATGGGACCTTCATTGTGTTTATGAAAAGATTTAATGCTTAAGGGTGGGCATTGAAGATAATGTGTTGGTGCGGGAAGCATCCGACGATCGAACCCAAGTTTTGATAATGACAAAGGGTTCAAAGTTAAGTCTTGTTGTTATCTAACATGTTGAATGAGTGTTTCAGGAAAGTCCTAACTGCCGTTAGGCAGGTGAAAACCCTAGGGGATGGTAACCCTAGGTCCTAGGGGGTGGTAACCCTAGGTGGAGAAAAGTCCTAGCTGCGGTTAGGCAAAGGGAAAACCCTAGGGGGCGGTAACCCTAGGTCATAGGGGGTGGTAACCCTATGCGGAAAGTCTTGGCAGGTCGATGGCTTCAGGCAAAAGTCCTAAGGGGGGTAACCCTAGGTGGAAAGTCCTGGTGTCGCAAACCAGGTGAAAAACTGGACTAGCCGGGAAGCGGATGTCCAGCAGAAAGTCCGGAAGCGTCGAGTGCTGAGCAAAAGTCCAGTCGATCTGGAGGATCACACTGGCAGTAGGTAAATCTCCTGAGTGGAGTAGGTGAGGACGCGTTCCCCGTAGAGGGAACAGTAGGCGTCGGGTCGACCTAGGGTTTCCGGATGGAAACCCGAAGTTAGGCTCGGATAGTCCGGAGACTATCATTATCACTTCTATTATGCTTTATGTGCTAACTTTGTGCTGTAGGGTATATTTGGGATTAATGTATCTTGCAGGGACCAAAGTGCAAAGATTAATCTCGGATGAACAGTGTCCGAGGTGCCTCCATGGAGCTTGGAGGCACCTCGGGTGCAAAAGCTGACCTGGCCGCGAAGCAGGGCTGAAGGCGCCTCGGTTGACTATGGAGGCGCCTTGGAAGGCGCCTTGAAGACCTATGAAGGCGCCTTCAAGGTGATAAGCGTAGAATGGTCAGCGCTCATCTGCATGGTGGACTCGGAGCTATGGAGGCGCCTTCGGAGGCTTTCAAGGCGCCTTGGATACCCTTTATAAGGGCTCTTCGAGCAACAGTGAAGATTAACATTTGACAAGCTTTCCTTCTGCTGTGTGCTGCTCAAGAAACGACTCTAAAGTGCTGTTGCAGTCGCCGACGACCCGAAGCTTCAGTTATTATTTTGTTGTCGGTATTATTTTAATTCCAGTTGTACTTATTTCCTTGTACTTATTCACGATATTTTAGTTGTTGCTCACGGAAAGCGATCAAGGATCGCGGGCCTTCGAGTAGGAGTCGATCTAGGCTCCGAACGAAGTAAACGACTGTGTCTCTGTGTTTGTGTTTATTTACATTTCCGCTGCATATTTTACTCCGAT
This sequence comes from Zingiber officinale, assembly GCF_018446385.1. Lineage (NCBI taxonomy): Eukaryota > Viridiplantae > Streptophyta > Magnoliopsida > Zingiberales > Zingiberaceae > Zingiber > Zingiber officinale. The sequence continues at coordinate 121,549,441 of NC_055996.1, forward strand.
AGTTTATCGATAATCGAACGAAATAGCCGCGAGCGCTATTCACCCCCCCCTCTAGCGCTTTCTCAATCCAACAATTGGTATCAGAGCGGGGTCGCTTTGAACTGGTGAAACACCATTCAAGCATTTTTTCGTGGCTTTGTCGTTTGTATAGGTTAAAAATTTCTTTCGTTTTTTCCCTCCAAAACTATTTTTGAAAAATTAATTTTCATCTTTTCACCATTGGTTGGAACTAGCGAAATATTGCGTTTTCAAAAATTTATGGTAATATTTTTTTAATATTATTTTAATAATATTTTATTATTTTTTCTCAAAATTCCTGAATTACTATTTTTATTTCTCTCCCACACTACTAATCCCAAGACTAAGTTTTGGAACAAGTTTTATTGTGTTTAGTTTTGCGAGATTGTCTTTCTAAAATGGCCCATCAAGAAGGCTACAACACTGCTCGCCCATCGCTCTTCTCCGGAGATGATTTCAGAGATTGGAAGGGTCGGATGGAGGCGTATCTCCAGACTCACTTTGAAGTCTGGATGATCGTCAAAACCGGGTTTCAACTACCAACAGATGGCGCCGGCAAGCCACTACCGTACGAGAACTGGGACGCGATCCTTATCAAAAAGGTAGAAGCAAATGCAAAAGCAACGTATACACTTCAGTGTGGCTTAACGAATAAGGAGCTAAATCGCGCCGGCCCATTCTCAAGCGCCAAGGAGCTGTGGGAGAATCTGATTGAGCTACACGAAGGTATTCTTGATACGAAAATAGGTAAGCATGTTTTAATAAACAAATTAGTTGAGCAGACTAATGCTATTCCGGCCGAGGAAGGTGTTGCATTATTTGCAGGAACAAGCAAGACGAAGAAAGCACTGAAGGCAACTTGGTCCGAGTCATCAGATGAATCCGAATCGGAGGAAGAAGAGCAAGCAAGCCTTCTCGCTCTACCAGTACTAGCACATGTTGTTGAAACCGAGTCCGAGTTCGAGCCCGATTCAGAAAGCGAGAGCGAATCAGACACCGAGTCCGAGCGAAGCCACGGATCCGTATCCGTTTCTGAAGGACCCAAAACCACTGTAAGTGCTCTAATTTCTAGTATTAGCTTAGATGATTCAAAAAATTTAATTCCTTACTTAATAAAGAAGTTGGCTAAATCCAACGTCCGGGTTAAGTCGCTCCAAAAGGAGGTAACAACCCTTAAGGAAGCGACTGACTTGAGTGCTTTAACTGAGCCAGTTCAAGTTGGAAGTTCGACTCAAGTCCAACAACTTGAGGAAGAAAATTCTAATTTGAAAACTCAACTTAAAGAACTCAAAAACACGTTGGAACGGTTCACCTTGGGTTCCAAGAATTTGGATCTAATTCTTGGAAAACAGCGAGCCATTTACAACAAATCCGGACTTGGATTTAAGACCAAAACAAAATATAAATCATATCTGTCTCTAGTTAATAGAAATAATAGAAACATAATTCAAGCATGGGTCCCCAAGTCCAAATTGATTAATCAAGTTGGACTTGGTCAATATTGGATCCCGAAGGATCAAATATACTACCTCGATAGCTCATATCGAGGCTATGATCCAGGGGGATTTAACAGAAAAACCATTAAAATTAAATAAAATTAATTAAAAATTTGAAATAAAATTAAATTCATAATCAAATTAAATATTCGAAATTAAATTATAAATTCAAAATTCAAAATCAAATTAAATATTCGAAATTAAATTATAAATTCAAAATTCAAAATCAAATTAAAATTTCAAAATTAAATTATAAATTCAAAATTCAAAATTCAAAATTCAAAATCAAATTAAATATTCGAAATTAAATTATAAATTCAAAATTCAAAATTCAAAATCAAATTAAAATTTCTAAATTAAATTATAAATTCAAAATAATTCGAATTCAAATATAGATGGAGGATCCAGAATAGCTGGCACCCCCAAACTGAACTACCCGACTGAGTAACTAAACTTAATCTACCCGAAATGGGTAAAACAAGAGTAGATTACCCGGCAGGGTAATTAAGGTTAGATCAAAACGGGCTAGGTTTAACTTGACCCATAGTACTGGTGAAGTTTTTGGATGATAGTACGTTAGGGAAGCTTGGGCATCGCATGTCTAGGAAGATATGGCTTCGACCTGGTGCATTTGGCCAAGTGGAACTGACCGAAGCTACCCTTAAATGGATCCTAACTAGTTAGACCAAGGTTTAGTATTAAGTTCAATGGGTAGGACTATTTGGAAAACCTCGAAGGCATGGTTACTTTAATGAGTTCCTTGTGACTCACCATAGCCCAGAAGTTTATCCAAAGAATGCTTACTTGTTGAACCTAAAGCTAAACCTGAATCTAACACAAAGTTAAACCAAACCCTCAAATTGAACCTCAATTCATCTCACAACAATTATAGGATTACCTGATTGAAAACTTAGATCAAGTGAGATGACTAAGAAACTTAAAATTTCAAAATCTTTTCAAAATCATTTTAAAATCTTTTCAAAACTAAATTTCAAAATCATTTAAAATCTTTTCAAAACTAAATTTCAAAATCATTTCAAAATCATTTTAAAATCTTTAAAAAACTAAATTTCAAAATCTTTTCAAAACTTAATTTAAAAACTAAATTTCAAAATTATTTTAAAATCTTTTCAAAACTAAATTTCAAAATCTTTTCAAAACTTAATTTAAAAACTAAATTTCAAAATTATTTTAAAATCTTTCAGAACTTAATTTCAAAATTATTTGAAAAATCTTTCAAAATCATTTTAAAAATCTTTTAAAACTTCATTTCAAAATTATTTGAAAAATCTTTCAAAATCATTTTAAAAAGCTTTTTAAACTTCAATTCTAAATTATTTGAAAAATCTTTAAAAAAATCAGTTTAAAAATTTTTCAGAACTTAATTTCAAAATTACTGAAAAATCTTTCAAAATCATTTTAAAATATTTAAAAAACTAAATTTCAAAATCTTTTCAAAACTAAATTTCAAAATTATTTTAAAATCTTTTCAAAACTAAATTTCAAAATCTTTTCAAAACTTAATTTAAAAACTAAATTTCAAAATTATTTTAAAATCTTTCAGAACTTAATTTCAAAATTATTTGAAAAATCTTTCAAAATCATTTTAAAAATCTTTTTAAACTTCATTTCAAAATTATTTGAAAAATCTTTCAAAATCATTTTAAAAAGCTTTCTAAACTTCAATTCAAAATTATTTGAAAAATCTATTAAAAAATCAGTTTAAAATTTTTTCAGGACTTAATTACTGAAAAATCTTTCAAAATCATTTTAAAAATATTTTAAAACTTAATTTCAAAATTATTTGAAAAAACTTTCAAAATCATTTTAAAAATCTATTTAAACTTCATTTCAAAATTATTTGAAAAACTTTTAAAAAATCAGTTTAAAAATCTTTCAGAACTTAACTTCAAAATTATTTGAAAAATCTTTCAAAATCATTTTAAAAATCTTTCAAAATCATTTTAAAAATCTTTTTAAACTTCATTTCAAAATTATTTGAAAAATCTTTCAAAATCATTTTAAAAAAGCTTTTTAAACTTCAATTCAAAATTATTTGAAAAATCTTTTAAAAAATCAGTTTAAAAATTTTTCCGAACTTAATTTCAAAATTATTTGAAAAACCTTTCAAAATCATTTTAAAAATCTTTTGAACTTAATTTCAAAATTAGTTGAAAAACCTTTTAAAATCATTTTAAAAATCTTTTGAACTTAATTTCAAAATTAGTTGAAAAATCTTTCAAAATCATTTTAAAAATCTTTTAAAACTTCATTTCAAAATTATTTGAAAAATCTTTTAAAAAATCAGTTTAAAAATCTTTCAAAACTTAATATCAAAATCATTTGAAAAATCTTTTAAAAATAATTTTAAAATCTTTTCAAATTCATTTCAAAAATTATTTCAAAATTCCTTTAAAAAATCTTCTAAAATTTAATTTCAAAATAATTTAAAAAATCTTTTCAAAATTCAATTTCAAAATTATTTAAAAATCTTTTCAAAATCAATTTCAAAATTCCTTTAAAAATCTTTTCAATTTTTTTTTAAAAATCTTAAAAACTCAATTTCAAAATTCCTTTAAAAATCTTTTCAAAATTCTTTTAAAAATCTTTAAAACTTAATTTTTCAAAATCAATTTCAAAATTACTTAAAAATCTTTTCAAAATCAATTTCAAAATTATTTAAAAACTTTTCAAAATCAATTTCAAAATTATTTAAAAATCGTTTCAAAATCAATTTCAAATTTCCTTTAAAAATCTTTTCAAAATTATTTTAAAAATCTGTAAAACTTAATTTCAAAATTCCTTTAAAAAATCTTTTCAAAATTCCTTTAAAAAATCTTTTCAAAATTTAATTTCAAAATTATTTAAAAATCTTTTCAAAATCAATTTCAAAATTATTTTCTAAATTATTTAAAAATATTTTCAAAATCAATTTCAAAATTCCTTTAAAAAATTTTTCAAAATTATTTTAAAAATATTTAAAACTTAATTTCAAAATTCCTTTAAAAATATTTTCAAAATTATTTTAAAAATATTTAAAACTTAATTTCAAAATTCCTTTAAAAATCTTTTCAAAATTCTTTTAAAATCTTTCAAATTTAATTTCAAAATTATTTGAAAAATCATTTCAAAAACATTTTAAAATTCTTAAAAAAAAATTTAAAATTCAAAAACTTATGTTTTATATCAACTGCAAAGTAAACTCCATCTCACACTCACTCATAAACTAAACATGCTTGTTAATCTAGAATGAGTGAGATGGAAAATTAGGAAAATAATTTTTACCCTCTCATGCTTGAACTCCTGAACTCAAAAATTCTTTTTAAGGCATTAATTAAGGGGAAGTGATTTTGAGTCGATTTTAAAATTAGTTTTTCTTTAAAAAATTTTGACTTGACCTCAAAATTAAAAAACTATTTTTGGCATATCTTCGAAAATTCAAGTTATTTGTAACTTAGCTTTAAAATTAAAATTATTTATGACCTGGCTTTTAAATTACAACTCTTCTAGAATGTTTTCAAAGCTAAGCCTTTATGTAAAACCTCATTAAGCCAAGTATTTAATCAAGTCTTCTCTAACTAAACTTAGTTAAATTAATTTCTAAACTTAGCTACTTGGCAAGATATTTTCTCAACACAATGATTTTTAAGTTGAAAACATAGCTAAGTATTTTCAAATTTAGCCAAATATTTTTTTCTTTTTCAAAAAAAAAACATTTAGCTAAGTACTTTTTAAAGTGTTTAAAAAAAAATAATTTAGCTAAGTGTCTCTCAAAGTAATTGTTTTCAAATGCTAAGTTCTGCTGAAAATGCTAAGTATTTTCCAAAGCATTCTCAAAATTTCATCAAAACAATTTTTTTTAAAAAACTAAGTCTTTTTAAGATTAAATACTTAACAAAACTATTATCTTCATAAGTATTTTAAAAGTAAAAATCTTAGCTAAACTCCCTCTTTAAAAACTAAAGTGTTGTGATATCACTTAGTTACTTGTTAAAGACAAAAAAAACCTTATCTTAGCTAAAAATATCTCTCAAACTAAAGGAAATGGAAATATTAAGATTACTTGTACTTTAGGGCTCTGATACCTGATCAACACCAATTAGACATGCTTGGACTTAAGGACCAAAATAAATAACCTAAATTAAAATATTAGCTACTCTCTCTCTTCAACCTAAAAAATTAACAAGTTCTTTTTCAAAAATAAGTATTATTTTATTCAAAATTAAGCTAAGTCCCATTTCACTTAAGCTATATTTTCAAAATTCAATGTTTGCAAAAGGCTTAGCTAAGTGATTCATAGAGCAACTTTCTCAAACTTAGCCGCCTTTATAAATTTTGGCTAAAATACTTTTCTAAGTTACCTCTTAGATTCTGTAACGACCACCCTTCTTACTGCTACTACACTCTAAGGATGACCGTTACTTAACTACTAACTCTACTTAACCGGTACGCTACTTAACTACGAGGAATCCCTACCGAAAAATTTCGGCAGAGTCTCCCCTGTACCGGTGATAATAATCATAAGTACATACATATACAAAGCAATAACATCACCACGCAGTTTATATATAACTAAAAATAAACTATCCTAGCAATAGTAAACAAAAGAACTCCAACAATAGGAAATAACTCAACTACAATGCGGAATAAACTTAACATAGACAAAGGGAAACTACTAAAACAATCTCTATCAATTTAATAACTGAAAGAAAACTCCAAAGAAGGAGTCTTGACAGTTTCCTTAGCAAACTCATGATCTCTCCATAGTCCAGCCATCACACACCTTCATCACCACCACCTTGTCGCCTTCCTTTCATACTTTAGCTTTTCCTTTATCTGCAGTAGGAGGAAAGTAGTATCTATAAGCTAAAAGCTTAGTAAGTGCTTGCCTACTCACAAAAACTCGATATGCATGTATATAACGAAAAACATGCTAAAACTGAATGCTTAGAAGAAAGCTACTCATGCTCATCTACTAGTAAATAAATCAGATTAACTGAAATACTAAACATGTAATCATGCTCATAAATAGCATAGAAATCATATTAACTGAAAAGCTAACATGTAAAGCTACTCATGCTATACAAGAATAAAACTATAACTGCATGCTGAAAAGCAAATAAAGCTAATCATGCTAAATAATCTAATAACAAGAAATCAACTAAATGATAAGACATATAGTCATGCTCAAATAAACTCATAAGGAAGCAAATGAAAACTGATACTGCATGCTTCAAATAACAAGAAGCTAAACTTTCTAATTCTAAACATATTTGATGTTTGTTTCATTTGTTTCCAAAAACTTTTACTTTTATACTTCAAAATAATAATCAACTTCTCTTGGGCCCGGCATTGTACCACTTTGGTATTTTACCAATTTGCGCGCATCCTTAATAAGAGTCGAGGTAGCTAATCCCGAAACTACTAAGGTACTTCTAGGCCTTGTGCTTAGGGGCATCTTGGAGCCCATCCCTTGGACCTTGTGTCCGGTACATGCCCTTTAAAAGTAAAATACTTTTTATCTTTAAATACTTCTTATAATAAAATGCCTTGGCATTTAATAAGCACCTTGTGTGCCAAAATCCCTAAAGTCTTAACTTCGGGATTTTACTTAAGGCCTTAGCCTTTTTCCTTTCTTTTCTTTATCTTTCTTTTACTTATCTTTTGGTAATTCAGTAGAGAATCATAACTAAATCCAAAAGTAGATCTGTTCATGCTAAATGAGGTAGTAAAGAAACTTAAATCTAAATTGTATACTTTAAAAAAGAGGGCTGTTCTTGCCCTATGCATAGCATAAAAGATCTAACCAAACATGCCAGGTACCAAATTGTGCATGCTCATTAAGTAGCAAGGAAAGCTAAACCGTGCATGCTTAAGTTAATGGCTGTTCAGGTTCATTGAAATAGCAAAGACATCTAACGGTATGCTTTAGATTAGAGAACTATTAAAAGCTAACCAACACATGTATATCAATTCTTCATGCTAAAATACATCAAATCTGAAATGCTAACTATACTAATCAAAATTCTGCATATCAAGTCTGTTAGGACCAAAAGTAGCTAGAGGGGGGGTGAATAGCTCGTCGCGTTCGCTCGGTGCTCGGCGGTGCTTGTTTCTTCAAAGATGTGCAGCGGAAATACAAAGAAACAATCACACAACGCTAACACGGTTGGTTTACTTGGTATCCACCTCACAAGAGGTGACTAGTCCAAGGATCCACACCACGCACGCACCCTCCACTATGAAAACACTCCTTTTCGGTAACTACCGAGGGCGGAGAAGCCCTACAAGACTCTCAGTACAAGAAGAAAGGAAAGGGAAACAAAATACAAGCGCAAAGCTTACAATGAGTACAGAAAACCCTAACCCTAGCTTCTCTTCTTGCCTTTGATCCGCCTCTTGACTTGGAAAGCTTCCAAGATCCTTCAAGAACTGGCGATCTGATCTTTGAGAGCGCTGTGGAGGAGTTGGCGAGAGATCTGAAGTGAATCTGGGAAGAGATTCCGAAGACAACGTTCGCCTGCGGCTATAAACCCGACGCAACGGTCGGATCCCGATCGATTCGAATGTTCCCAATCGATCGGGGAGGCTTTGGATCGATCCACGGATCGATCCAGAGCGCCTCTGTGCTCTGGAAAAACGCCTGGATCGATCCATGGATCGATCCAGCACTTATCGGGCGAAGCAGCCGGGTCCCAATCGATCCACTGATCGATTGGGACATCTGGATCGATCCACGGATCGATCCAGAGGCTCTCTGTTCGCTTAGGAAAGGCCTGGATCGATCCACTGATCGATCCATCTCCTGGATCGATCCACTGATCGATCCAGCACTTGGTTTTTGCCCAAAACCAAGTCCCAAGCCTCTCAAACCAACATCCGGTCAACCTTGACCTGTTGGTACATCATGCCTAGCATCTGGTCACTTCTTTGACTTACTAGGACTTCCCACCAAGTGTCTAGTCAATCCCTTTGACCCACTTGGACTTTTCTATTCATGCCAAGTATCTGGTCACTCCCTTGACCTACTTGGACTTTTCTATTCATGCCAAGTATCTGGTCACTCCCTTGACCTACTTGGACTTCCATCAGATGTCTGGTCAATTCCTTTGACCTATCTGTATTTCCTCGTGCCAAGTATCCAGTCAATCCTTTGACCTGCTTGGACTTCCCAACACCAGATGTCCGATCATCCTTGATCCATCTGGATTTTCCCTTGCCTGGCTTCACTCACCAGGACTTTCACCTAGCTTCACTCACTAGGGTTTTCCATCTGCCTAGCTTCACTCACTAGGGCTTTCACCTGGCTTCACTCACCAGGACTTTCACCTAGCTTCACTCACTAGGGCTTTCCTTCTGCCTGGCTTCACTCACCAGAACTTCCATTCTACCTAACATCCCAGTTAGGACTTCCCAGTCAAGTATCCGGTCAACCTTGACCTACTTGACTCATCTTCAATCAATTTCTTATTGTCAAACATCTAAACTCAAACCAAGACTCAGCTTGGTCAACCAGGTCAACCTTGACCTGAGGGATGTTGCACCAACAATCTCCCCCTTTTTGATGTTTGACAATACCACAATAACACTTACAATACCACATGTAAGTTAGGCTAATCCTATAGCCTCAATCTTCATGCCACTAGGTAATGAACACATAAATTAAGCTCTTCATTCTCCCCCTAAGAGGGCACACTCCCTCTAGGTAATGAAAGCCTAACTTACACCCATTCACAGGTCCTTTCATTCTCCCCCTATTGGCACACATCAACCCATCTTTGGGCATACATCAACTCATGCCCCAATTTTGGATACACATCAACAAATCTATTTGTTGACGACTCTCCCCCTGAAGAGTTGCTCATCGTTGTTCACAACATCACTCGTTGTGATCAACACGATAAAGAAGGTCCCATACCCTTCATTTATCCTTAACTTCTCCCTCAATGTAGACAAATACCCAACCTTGAGCATTTTCTAACCACTTGAGTTCCCACTTGAAATAATGATGATATCCACTCCCAATTTCAAGTTCAAAAGCTCATCCATGAGCATTTTCTTTAAAGAAGGTTAACCACCTTCCAAGGTTCATGAAAAATAATTTTTCATGTCTTTAAAGAGTCCCTCCCCCTAAAGACATGGTGGTAACTTCTGTCATTGCACCAACAATGACTTGGAATCCCTAAACCTTTAGGAAACCCAAATTTAGAAGTTTTGAGGTTCAAATGTTCAAAGTTTGAAACAAACCTCAACCTAAACTTCAACTTAGCCTTCCTTAACCAATCTATCCTTGTTTTCAACACGAAAACACCCTTTTTATGTACACAAATGTGTATTGAGGAGTTTAGAATGGTTACATAGACTAAAACAGGTTCAAAATGCTGAAATCAGGCCTTCCTAGCTAAAATCAGCACCTTGGATCGATTGGAGTTGGGTTCCAATCGATTGAACCTTTCTGAATCGATCCACTGATCGATTCAGACTACCTGGATCGATCGGCTGATCGATCCAGCGAGCTTCTGCTCGCGGGAGACTTGCCTTCTGAATCGATCCACGGATCGATTCGGGCACTCCAATCGATCCATGGATCGATCGGAGCTCTGATAGTTGCTGAAATTCCATATCAGTCAACTTCAGAAACCCCTAGAAAATTCTACAAAAATCCAAAAATCATGAAATTTCGTGTAGACATTATTTAGGGCATACTTAATCATGGAAAAATAGCTTTCTATGAAAATACATCATATTTTCAAAGATTGACACAAACTTGAAAACTTACAAAAACTTTAGTGTTTTCTTCAAGTTTGTGTCTAACTATTCAATGGTGATTACTATCAAAAGATAGCCTTCACCAAGGTTTTCCAAAAACATTTTAAAAACATTTTCAAAACCAATATCCCATCATGTTCCTTGGGCATAATACACATGACTTGTACATTAGCTTTCCCAATGATGGGAAAACACATAACTATGTGTTTTGATGAACCTAAAACTCAAAAGAATGCACTAAATCAACATCTTGAGTTTTGTTCATCTACCTAACATCTCACTTGTATCTAATGTACACTAAAACACGTACAAGTCACCTTATAGTCCTTGTGAGATGTGAGATTTTGGTTTTACCCTAATCTAAGGATCATGCATATCTATCTAGGCATTCTAGAGATATTAGACATCCACCTAGGATGTCACTTGTCAATAATTGTTGTTAAATGCCATTCGTCCTTAATTACAAGGAATTAAACTTAATGCATGATTATGTTATGGCATACATCAAAAGAAAATAATTTTCAAAAGAAAATATCCTATTACTACATGATGTATGAATGTCATGACATGGTATTTTTGGATTTTTCATAATAAAACAATGAATTCAAAAATAGATATGATGTCATGGCATATGATGGGCAAACAATCATGGCAAGGTTTAGCATAAATAAAATATACCTAGATTACGTATCCAAATATCCTTAATCACTTAGCTAAACTCAAAATATACCACTTGTTTTAACTTAAAACGATACCACTTGTTTTAATTTAAAACGATACCACTTGTTTTAATTTAAAACATTAAACCTAGATTGCCCTAAATGCTTCAAAGAAATGCCAAAGCCTAAATTGACATTTCTTATTTCTCTTGATTTGTTTATGCCACTTAAAAATTAAACATATCCTCAAATGTTGGCATATTTCATTTTCCCACAAGAGTAGCACTAAGAAAATACCAAAGTCCCAACTTGGTATTTCTTATATTTTTCTAATTTGTGCCATTTTAAGATAAAATCAAATTTTCCACCAATAGACACATGTTACTCTTTCAAGGAGTAAATAATAATTCCATTTCATTTTCAAAGGTTAACAAAACCTTGAAAATGTTCCTTGAGTGTCAATTTCCTCAAAGTTGGGTTAACTACCCTTCTAATCGGAGTTGACACTCTCCAACCCATTTATGGGGTAGAGAAAATGCTCCTAGGAACCCAACACCTATTGGTGCTCCTTGGATGCTCTAGGTACTCACTAGGGATAACTTCCCTAGATACCTTCCTAGTGACCTTGTTGGGCTTCTTAGAAGCCTTGGTCACATTTTCTAGGTCAACTCTAGGGATAGTCTCCCTTGTGACCTTGTTAGTGACTTTCTTAGTCACTTTGGTTGCAAAGATACTTCTAGGGATATCTTCCCTTGTATCTTTGATTTGACCTCTAGACTTAGGGTTTGTTCCATAGCTATATGGAACCCTATGATAACTAGGCACATCCCTTTTAGCTTTGGGTTTGTATCCCAAACCTCTATGGCCATTGGATGGCTTTTGTACCCCTAAACCTAGGTTATGCTCATTTTGCCCTTTTAGGATATTTTCCATCCTTTTTAGGGTCTTTTCCATTTTATCAAGTCTTGATCTCAAGACTTGATTTTCTATCATTAAATCCTTAGATTTTGATTTTTCATTACACCCATGAGCATTTTTGTTTTTGGGCTTGTATCTATTATCCTTAGTGTTCTTGCCCAAGTGTCCATCTACCTTTCTAACCTTAGGTTGAGTAGTTTTGGCATGTAGGGCCACATGCTTTTCCTTAAAGCCCTCATGCTTCCTATTCTTATGGTAAATCGCATTAAAATGATAAAAATTAGAACTATCATGCTTTTTACCATAATGTAAAGGGGTAGGCTCAATAAAAGATACCTTCTTCTTTACCTTGGAGGCTTCCCCTTGACTAGTGCCTCCTTGAGCCTTGACCACCTTCTTCCCCTTGGGGCATTGACTTCGGTAATGCCCCTTTTGATTGCAAGAGAAGCATATAATATGCTCCTTGCTCTTCTTTGTGTTGGGGATGATCTCCTTGGGCTTCACCTTGCCTTTTTGTGCCACTTGGCCCTTCTTCTTGGCCAATTTAGGGCACTTGCTCTTGTAGTGCCCATGTTCCCTACACTCAAAGCATATAATATGATTTTTATTATTAATTGAAATATTTATACCTTTGCTTGTAGGGGTGGCATCTTTTCCTTTGGATCCGGAGGTAGAAGCTTCCTCTTGATCGGACCTTGATTCTCCTCCATTTGATTTTTCTTGACTTGTGGAGGTAGAATCTTCTTCCTCCTCTTCGTCTCTTGACCCGGATGTAGAAACTTCTCCTTCTTCTTGATCCGGCGTCACCAAGGATTGCTCCCCCTCAATCCTAGAGGTGGAGGCTTCATCATCTTGAATATGAAACAAGGAGCCTCCTTGTTCCCTTCGTTGCATTCCCTTGAGGATGAAGCTTCTAGGATTTCCTCTTCTTCGAAGGTTGAGCATCTCTCAACCTTGGAGTCCTCCTCTTGGTCTTGCTCCAAAGAGTCACCCTCTCTGGATTCTTCATGATCTTGTACAGTGGAGGGGATCTCTTCATGAAGCTTGTCCAATTTGCTCCATAATTCCTTTGCATCTTCAAATTCTCCAATTTTGCAAAGGATGGTGCTTGGCAATAAATTGACCAAAAGCTTGGTCACTTTGTCATTGGCCTCGCACCTTTGGACTTGCTCTTGGCTCCACTTGCTCCTCTTGAGAACTTTGCCCTTTGAATTTCTTGGAGCCTTGAAGCCTTCCATTAGAGCAAACCATTGCTCTATCTCCATCATAAGAAAATTTTCGATTCTTGATTTCCAAGAATCGAAGCTTGTGGATGTGTAAAGTGGAGCCACCCTTGTGTCAAATCCAAGTCCATCTTGGAATTGCATCTTGAAGTTGAGCTTGATAAAGTCTTGAACTTGAAGAATTTGCTCCAACTTCTTCACCCTCTAGCTTTTCTTGTTATGCTTGACCCTTCCGGCGATGATTCCGATGAAGAGCGGCCTCGCTCTGATACCACTTGTTAGGACCAAAAGTAGCTAGAGGGGGGGGTGAATAGTTCGTCGCGTTCGCTCGGTGCTCGGCGGTGCTTGTTTCTTCAAAGATGTGCAGCGGAAATACAAAGAAACAATCACACAACGCTAACACGGTTGGTTTACTTGGTATCCACCTCACAAGAGGTGACTAGTCCAAGGATCCACACCACGCACGCACCCTCCACTATGAAAACACTCCTTTTCGGTAACTACCGAGGGCGGAGAAGCCCTACAAGACTCTCAGTACAAGAAGAAAGGAAAGGGAAACAAAATACAAGCGCAAAGCTTACAATGAGTACAGAAAACCCTAACCCTAGCTTCTCTTCTTGCCTTTGATCCGCCTCTTGACTTGGAAAGCTTCCAAGATCCTTCAAGAACTGGCGATCTGATCTTTGAGAGCGCTGTGGAGGAGTTGGCGAGAGATCTGAAGTGAATCTGCGAAGAGATGCCGAAGACAACGTTCGCCTGCGGCTATAAACCCGACGCAACGGTCGGATCCCGATCGATTCGAATGTTCCCAATCGATCGGGGAGGCTTTGGATCGATCCAGAGCGCCTCTGTGCTCTGGAAAAACGCCTGGATCGATCCATGGATCGATCCAGCGCTTATCGCGCGAAGCAGCCGCGTCCCAATCGATCCACTGATCGATTGGGACATCTGGATCGATCCACGGATCGATCCAGAGGCTCTCTGTTCGCTTAGGAAAGGCCTGGATCGATCCACTGATTGATCCATCTCCTGGATCGATCCACTGATCGATCCAGCACTTGGTTTTTGCCCAAAACCAAGTCCCAAGCCTCTCAAACCAACATCCGGTCAACCTTGACCTGTTGGTATATCATGCCTAGCATCTGGTCACTCCTTTGACTTACTAGGACTTCCCACCAAGTGTCTGGTCAATCCCTTTGACCCACTTGGACTTTTCTATTCATGCACAGTATCTGGTCACTCCCTTGACCTACTTGGACTTTTCTATTCATGCCAAGTATCTGGTCACTCCCTTGACCTACTTGGACTTCCATCAGATGTCTGGTCAATTCCTTTGACCTATCTGTATTTCCTCGTGCCAAGTATCCAGTCAATCCTTTGACCTGCTTGGACTTCCCAACACCAGATGTCCGATCATCCTTGATCCATCTGGATTTTCCCTTGCCTGGCTTCACTCACCAGGACTTTCACCTAGCTTCACTCACTAGGGTTTTCCATCTGCCTAGCTTCACTCACTAGGGCTTTCACCTGGCTTCACTCACCAGGACTTTCACCTAGCTTCACTCACTAGGGCTTTCCTTCTGCCTGGCTTCACTCACCAGGACTTCCATTCTACCTAACATCCCAGTTAGGACTTCCTAGTCAAGTATCCGGTCAACCTTTACCTACTTGACTCATCTTTAATCAATTTCTTATTGTCAAACATCTAAACTCAAACTAAGACTCAGCTTGGTCAACCAGGTCAACCTTGACCTGAGGGATGTTGCACCAACAAAGCCAACAAAATTCTGCATATATAGAGAAAACTAAAGCTAAATGCTTTAATGAAATCTGAAACTGTAAATAACTAAAGGCTGAAAACTAAAGAATTAAGAACTAATACATCTTGGAAATTAAATTCAATTACAAGATCAACTACTGTAAGTGAATCATGCTCATGGTATTCTATACGAACTAAATTTGCTACTGCTCATGAGTATCCATATAAACTAAATTTGCTACTGTTCATGTGTATCCATATAAACTAAATTTGCTACACATGCTCAACTGATAGCAATGAAACTAAAACTGTTCAACTAATAGAAACCGAAAGCTGTACATCTACAGCAGATAAATACAATCTAAACTTCAGAATCTACAACTAACAAGTGGAATAGAATATCAAATCTACTATCCCATTCTTTCACTAACTACATTCATCTATGGCCTGTGATATCTAGAGCATAAAATCTATTTGTGCATGATAGTAGGTTAACAATCTTTCTATTGGTTTCATGCTCAGATTTAATAAAGGAATCTCAAAATTTAAATACTAATCTACACTATCAATGGATCTAAAACCGTATGTACAGGACCAACCACACAAGATTCTAACAGCAGGTTGACCAATAAAAAAAAACGTCAGGTCTAGATGAAGCACTGCAATCCACTGAACCCTCCCAGAACCACAACAATTCTCGCCCATTTAAACAATTCCCTTTTTCTTCATAAGACTCACGGCAGCAAGTTTTAATACACCAATCTTCACCGCACGCTTCGAAATCGAGAAGAAAACTCGAAAACAAGAAGAACGAAAATTCGGAACTACTCCTACTACAGGTGAGAAGCACTTACTTCGCGTTCTCGGACTTACAACCGGCGAAGAGGACTCTAAAGCTTCTAGGGTTCGGAGGATGTGAAGATCTCTGCGATCCCTTCCTATCCGCGTGTTCTCCTTGACGAGGAGACCACGAATCCATGAACGGCTTCTGAAAAGAAGCCCTTGCCGGCCGCCGGAGAGGAACCCTAGGTCGGCTTCACCTTCCGCCTGATCTGCCGCCGTCGCACGCGAGAGGTGAGGAGAGGAAAAGAAATTTTAGGTTTTCCGAAAATCACTTTAGTCCTCGCTTTATAACTAGGGTTATTTTCGGTTCCAATTACAACTTAACTATATTTCTCCCTCTTGAGTTAACATAACTCGCTGGCACAGCTGGTCAGCCGGGTTTTGCTCGGGTCAAAGGCCTCGGCTTCGATCCCTCAGCCGCGCACTTTTTATTTCAGTCTATTTAAAACATTCCTAACTACTGCTTATATGTATTTCGTTACATATATTATTAACAAAACATTTGTAGCTCACTTGGTCAGCCCAGTCTGCTTAAGGCATGGGTCAGGCTAGAGGTTGTCGGGTCGAGCCTCGGCATCGACCATTTTCTGCAACCTTTTTACCTAAGGTATTTCTGTTTCAACTAGAGCTTATATATAACTCATTCCATATTCATTCACGAAACACTTACTTGATCACTTGGTTAGCTCGGTTTACTTAAGGCTTGGCTTAACCCGAGGTCCATGGTTCGAATCTCAGCTTGGACATTTCTTTTCGCAAACTTCTTTCGTTTAGTAAAAATACCAAACGACCTCCAAAAATTGCATAAAAATACTCTAAAAATTTCTAAAAATCTCTAGAATATTTCTAAAGCATTTCCAAATATTTTTAAGGGCATTTAAAACTCGAAATAGGGAAAATTAGGTCGTTACAGATTCATTCTATACTTAGCTAAAAGTATTAAAAGCATATTTCTTTACTTGCAAAATTTAACTCATGGCTTTCAAAAGATTTTTGCTAAGTATAATGAGACTTCAAATTTCTTTAAACATAATCTGGCTTCAAAAATCCTTTAAAATCTAGCTAAGTTTTTTTTTTTCTAAATTTAATTAAGTATTTTTTTTTCATAAAACAACTTAGTTTAAAAAGAGACTAAAGTCATCCTTCAAAGTCATCCATACATTAGCCTTTTTAACTTAGGAGAAAAATATTCCTTGTTAAGTCCTCTTTCTCCCTTAACTAACAACTTTTCAGTAAAATTTTATTATAAGTGTTACACAAGCATTTTTTTTCAAAGACTAAATCTATTTTTTCTAAAAAAAAAACTTAAAACTTGCCTTCAACTGGCTTATTTTTTGATATATGGCAAAGGGGGAGAGTAGGAAATTCAAAAGTAAAAAATGTTGCTTTTATTAAGGGGGAGAGTAGAAAATTCAAAAGTAAAAAAAAATTCCAAAAAAAAAGCCCTTTATTAAGGGGGGGCGTGTCACGCCCCCAGGTAGTCCCTGTCCGAAGAAATTTCGGCAGCATCTCCCCTGTACGGCGGACAATATGAAGCTCAGTATACATATATCTCCATACCTCGGCCACACACGGCCGGAATAATACAATACAAAAGAACAAGCCACGCAGTTTATATCAACATTCCACATAATTCAACATATAATCAATCACGCAGTTTAATAAGGAAAGACGATATAAAATCTCGAAAATATATGTACACATCCTACTCCACTACATCGAAGAAAACCAAATCCACGAAGTAATGAAAATATCTGCAGCGGAAAACAATAGTAGTAAACCCGAATGTTCAATGTCCACAATACAACCCACAATACAAGTATTTAAGATGCAAAAGCAGAACAAATCCGACAAAGAAAATCCTCGCGACAAAGGGGCTAGCGACTGGAATCTCTCCTGACGGCCTCAACCTGAAAAATAGTAACAACGGGGTGAGTTCAAAGAACTCAGCTGGTAAACCAATAGACATGTACAGCAATATATATCCACCAGTAAAAACCTAAGGTACAGTCTCCTAAACCATAGGATCAATAGTACAGTTCTCTAACCATACAATCTATATAGTACAGTCTCCTAAGTATAACAGGTATGCAAGACTGAATATACTGCAGTAACCAACAATAAGCAGGCAATACAATCTACTGCAAGAATATAAGAAGTGCATAACTGAAATAAACTGTACTCACCTGCGAGGCTCGGGCGAATGACTGAGCATACAGGATAGTCAGAGTAAAAACATAATCTCAGATGCATGTCAATCATATGCAATCACCAAAATGCATCAATCATAAATAATGCAATGTGCATATGATGCAAATGACATGTCCCGGTCACCCCTACGTCAGCCACCTCACACACAATGGTGAGACCGAGTGGGTAGGGTGTGACAACCTCTGCAGTCACTACCCCGATGAGTGACCGAGTGGACGGGATGTCTGTCGGAGTACACCTATCCTCCCGCCTCAAACATAGTGAGGGAGCGTAACGCTCTCATCTGACGCAATGATGGGGAGGGACCCCGGTGTGCTACCACGCTCCTGTCACGCTACCCATGAGCGCCCTAGCGGAGCACTACCGGGCACTCTACCCTACACACCCTGAGTGCTGTGCCACTACCCATGCAGTGAACACGTTGTGTGTGGGTCCATGTAGCCGGCCGACGAGCTCAACAATAATGGAGTCGTCAATCGCCCAGCATGCAATCATGCAATATGGTGCATGCGGCTACAGTATGTCATACCTGAACATAGCCTCCTCCATATATGTGTGTGCCCAAAAGGTAAACGCATATATATAACCATGATATAAAACAGCATAAATCCAAAAGACATCACGTATAACAACGATATGAGTATCATGAATCCAAGAGCATGTATCACACATGTACCGCATCTAATCAGTAGAGTAGAGCTCTATAGATATACATCTCTATGAACATATACACATGGCAAGCGGTAAAAGTATCCAATCCTAAAGTAAAGCAACTAGCAGATGAAGCATGTGATAGGTATCAACTAGCTAAGACCTAGAGGGAGAATAATCTACTATCTACCACTAGTAAATATATATAAGCTACACATATCATAAGACATTATCAAAAGATAAGTCAGAGGGTACCCGCCTCAAATAGAAGGTACAATCCAAATCCGAAGTCAACGTCGAGACGCCTGTCTCAAATCAGACTCCTGCGTCAAACAACATATATATTTTATTTAGCTAAATCCACATGAATAGCTAAATAAAATCTCTAACACTAAATTAGGATAAAACCCTAATCCACAATCTCAACTTACATAATTAAATCTAATGGTTAATTAGGATTAGTTACCTAATCCCTAATCACCAATTAGATTAGAAATCCAACGGTTGATTAGGGTTAATTACCCTAACCCTAACCATTTCATTGGATTTATTCTACACAATTACATCTACGCAATTTTAACAACTAATTACAACATGTATCAAAATCCCTCCACATAACAACTAAGTAAAATCCTAATTCCAATCTAGAACAAGATCATCTAGAATTTAAATCACACAATGATCTACAACTAAGATCGAAAATCCTAACACCATACCTCAATCAAGCTTCTAGAATGGGGTTGCTGCCCAACAGGAACACACAACAGAACAGAACAATCTACTGGGATCAACTCCTCTGTTCGGATCAAACTTGCTGCTGTAAACCACCTCAATGACCACAATTCCAGCATCACAACAACACAACCTCGCTGCTAAGTCCTTCCTACTGATCGGATGAAGATAACATCTCAGGCGATCAAGAAATCAACACCACAGAAATGGAACAGAACCTCACCTTGCTGTTATCAATCGGATCAAGCAGGAATCCAGCAAGAAGACTACTGATCAAGCACAACCATAGCTCAAGAAACACCTCTTCAACCGAATCCCCACAGAATAGACTCATTGATCCCCTCCAATTCGTGACCTAATTCAACCGCAAAGAAGAATAAGGATCAAGATCTGATAGGGTAAACATCTAGCACCAATGATCCGAAGGGGCAAAGCACCGGCAATGGATCTAGGGCATGGATAGCAACCAGAACGCAACCACAGCGAGAAAGAAGGTTTGATTGCCTACCCGTGGAACCCTAATTATCCCTTCACGCCAGTGATCGGCGATGGCTTGGCTCGATCCAGCGGCGCCGAACCTTGTTCCTCACCGTGCCCTAGCCACCAAAGGGTCGTCGGGGAGATCAGAGCGAGAGGAAGAAGGGCTTTGGCTGGATCGGAGCTCAATGGATGTCGATGCTGGCGAGGAAAGATCGCCGGAGCTGGAACCCTAATCCCGTGGCATCACTCGTCCGCGAGAGAGAGCACAGAGGAGAGATCAGGAAGAAGAGAGGGGAGAAGGGCGCGGCTTCGAGCAGGGGAGATCGGGGAGATCGGGGAAGGAGGGGGAAGTCGGGTCGGCGTTTTTAGGGGAAGGAGGAAATATAAGAAAAAGGAATTATATAATAAAACATTTCCTCACATAAATGGATATCCCAAACAGGTTTTATCCATGCCCGTCGATTGATCCCCTCAAAACCCTCTATACGAGCTCCGAAAAATTCCCAGAAAATTTCTAAAAATTCCGAAAAAATTCCATAAGGCTATTTCTGAAATAACCCTATTTATTTAATTTTTCCGAGATCTCACAGGGCGTCACAAAGTTTAAGTGTTAGCTTAAGTTATGCTTTTATTTGAATTTATATACTTAAGCCTGATCACTTAAAATCTTTTAATATATCTTATACATTTGTTTTACTTAACTTTGAATTTGGGTTGTCATAATCAAAAAGGGGGAGATTGTTGGTGCGGGAAGCATCCGACGATCGAACCCAAGTTTTGATAATGGCAAAGGGTTCAAAGTTAAGTCTTGTTGTTATCTAACATGTTGAATGAGTGTTTCAGGAAAGTCCTAACTGCGGTTAGGCAGGTGAAAACCCTAGGGGATGGTAACCCTAGGTCCTAGGGGTGGTAACCCTAGGTGGAGAAAAGTCCTAGCTGCGATTAGGCAAAGGGAAAACCCTAGGGGGCGGTAACCCTAGGTCATAGGGGGCGGTAACCCTATGCGGAAAGTCTTGGCAGGTCGATGGCTTCAGGCAAAAGTCCTAAGGGGGGTAACCCTAGGTGGAAAGTCCTGGTGTCGCGAACCAGGTGAAAAACTGGACTACCCGGGAAGCGGATGTCCAGCAGAAAGTCCGGAAGCGTCGAGTGCTGAGGAAAAGTCCAGTCGATCTGGAGGATCGCACTGGCAGTAGGTAAATCTCCTGAGTGGAGTAGGTGAGGGCGCGTTCCCCGTAGAGGGAACAGTAGGCGTCGGGTCTGTTAGGACCTTCGGATGGCTAGAGAGGGGGGTGTGAATAGCCGACCTCAAATTATCGTTTCTTCCTACAATTTGAGTTAGCGCAGCGGAAATAAAAGATAGAAAAGAAAATGGAGAAGATCAAACCTCAAACACGATGATGTAACGAGGTTCGGAGATGATACTCCTACTCCTCGGCGTGTCCGTAAGGTGGACGAAGCCTATCAATCCGTCGATGGATGAGACCCCGGAGAACCGGCTAACAACAACTCCTTCTAGGTGGAGAAACCTTGCCACAAACCCTTTTGCAACAGCAATAAAGGAGTACAAGAAATAAAGCAAGAAACAATGGATAATATGAATGTAAATACACTCTACCAAGTTTGCTTGCCTTCTTCTCGTCGACTGGAGTCCGTTGATGAAGCAGCAACTTCACGGATGATGCCAACAGCAGCTGATCAACCAGTCGAGGGAAGCTCACACGAAGCTTCAGCAAAGCTCAAATCGCAGTTAGGAGGAAGAAGAGTTACTGTAGAGGCGCTCAGTATCTGATTTATATCTGCACCTGCGAAGAAGAAGACAAAGAACAACATAGAAATCTAGCCGTTGAGTCACAACGGCTAAGCCTGGACCAATCAGGCTCCATCCTGATCGGTCCAGGAGGTCCCTGATCGGTCTGTGGACCGATCAGGCCCTAGTCTGATCGGTCCCCAGACCGATCCCCAACTCTCTGTGGGTGTCGATTCCGAAGCCTGATCGGTCTGTGGACCGATCAGGCTATAGGTGGATCGGTCCACAGACCGATCCCCCTACCTTCTCTGCCTCCTGATCGGTCTCGTGACCGATCAGATTACTTACAGTGAGCCACTGTTTGGTTACTGATCGGTCACCAGACCGATCAGAAAACCCATAGTATCACTGGATCGGTCTGCTGACCGATCCAATGCCCATGTGGATTTAGAGCTTCCCATCCCTAAATCCTAAGGCCTTCCTGGTTTTGAGAACGAGCTACCGAGCCCTCTCTGACCTAGTCTGGAGAGCGAGCTACCGAGCCCCCTCCGACTTCCATGTCCGATCCAGAGAACGAGCTCCCAAGCCCTCTCTGACCTAGTCCGGAGAACGAGCTGTCGAGCCCTCTCCGACTTCCCATGCCAAGCTTCCATACTTGGACTTTTCTCGTGCCAAGCTCCTTGCTTGGACTTTTCCGTGCCAAGTCTCCATACTTGGACTTTTCTCGTGCCAAGTCTCCATACTTGGACTTTTCTCGTGCCAAGCACCCTGCTTGGACTTTTCTCGTGCCAAGCACCCTGCTTGGACTTTTCTCGTGCCAAGCACCCTGCTTGGACTTTTCACCAGATGTCTGGTCAACCTTGACCTATCTGGATTTCCCTTGCCTGGCTTCACTCACCAGGACTTTCCAACTGCCTGGCTTCACTCACCAAGACTTTCCCTTGCCTGGCTTCACTCACCAGGACTTTCCAACTGCCTGGCTTCACTCACCAGGACTTTCCCTTGCCTGGCTTCACTCACCAGGACTTTCACCTGGCTTCACTTACTAGGATTTCTCGAATCAGGTCGACTCACCTCGGGTCAACCAGGTCAACCTTGACCAAAGATTGCACCCACAATCTCCCAAGTTTGTATTCTGTCAAAATCAGAATACAACTTTTCTATTCTCATCAAACATCAAAATAGAACTTTCCTATTCTCGTCAAACATCAGAATAGAACTTTTCTATTCTCGTCAAACATCAAAATACAACTTGAGTCAGGTCAACCAGGTCAACCTTGACCTAAGGTTGCACCAACAATCTCCCCCTTTTTGATGTTTGACAAAATCCATAATCAAGTTAGGTTAACCCGATAACCTAACTTAGGTTTTCCAATGTTCTTCCTTGAACATTCTCCCCAAACTCTAATGTTCTTCCTTGAACATTCTTTGGACATTCTCCCATTCTCCCCCTTTTTGACACACATCAAAAAGAGTGATTCAAGGTCAAGAGTTTCTTCCTAATGAAAGTCTCATACCTTTCATTGAAACCCTTAATTTCCCCCTTGATACTAAAGTAAACAATCAACTTAGTGATAATCCCCATATCACTAATCATGACGAGTAAAAACTCCCCCTAAAAGTCAACTCCCGCCTGACCAATAGGTAAAACTCCCCCTAAAGGTCAACTCCCCCTTGACCATTGCACCAACAATGTCTCGGAGAGTGTCAAACCTTTAGAAATCCAAAACACAAACTGTGTTTTAACTTTCAGCTGAAATTTCAGAAATTTCAGAGAGCATATTTCAGAAATTTCAGACAGAATTTGGCACGCCCGATCGGTCACCAGACCGATCAGGATCTCCCTGGATCGGTCCAGTGACCGATCCAGCATCCCCTAGACCGATCAGGGAACCTCCTGATCGGTCACACATGTCTGATTTCTGAATTTCTTCCTCCCGAAATTCAGAAACCCCTACAAAATTACAGAAAGTTCCAAAAATTATAAAATTTTGAGGATACATTCCTCATAACATATACTACAACAACAACAACAACAACCAAGCCTTTTCCCACTAAGTGGGGTCGGCTGTATGAATCCTTTTACGCCATTGAGCTCTATCTCCTATTATATCATCATCTATATTTAAATAAATTTTATCTTGTTTTATTGTTTCTAACCAAGTCTTTTTTGGTCTTCCTCTTCCTCATTTTATATGCATGTTTATCATAGTTTCACATCGCCTAACTGGAGCATTTATTGGTCGTCTAAGTACATGTCCGTACCATCTTAAACGTGTCTCTCTGAGTTTTTCCTCAATAGATGCAACTCCTACTTTCTCTCTAATGCTCTCATTTCTTATTTTGTCCATCCTCGTATGTCCACACATCCACCTTAACATCCTCATCTCTGCAACTCTCATCTTCTGCTCATGTGCTCGAGTCATAGCCCAACATTCAGCTCCATATAACATAGCAGGTCTAATTGCTGTTTTATAGAACTTACCTTTAAGTTTAAGAGGTACTTTACGGTCACATAAAACACTCGACGCTCCCCTCCATTTCACCCATCCTGCTTGTATTCTATGTAAGACATCTCTCTCAATCCCTCCATCATTTTGTAAAAATGATCCTAAATATTTAAATCGCTCGGTTCCAGGCAACTCGTCCTCTCCTATCTTAACAATTGTTTCATTACTTCTAATATTGCTAAACTTAAATTCCATATATTCTGTCTTTAATCTACTAAGCTTAAAACCTTTCCCTTCTAGTGTTTCCCTCCAAGATTCTAGCTTAGCATTTACTCCTTCACGTGTCTCATCTACCAAAATAATATCATCTGCAAACAACATGCACCACGGTACTGTGTCTTGAATGTGTCAAGTGAGTTAGTCCATAATTAATGTAAAAGAAAAGACTTAGAGCCTTGATGTAACTCTATCTTTATTGGAAATGTTAATCCGCCTGGAGTCTTTACTCTAGTCGTTACATCCTCATACATATCCTTAATTAGTTCAATATATGTTACGCTAACACCTCTCTTTTCTAAAATTCTCCATATAATTTCTCTTGGGACTCTATCATAAGCTTTTTCTAAGTCAATGAATACCATATGTAGATCTTGTTTTTGCTCCCGATATTTTTCAATTAATTGTCTAAGGAGATGTATAACTTCTATTGTCGACCTTCCAGGCATAAACCAAAATTGATTTTATGTCACTGTGGTCTCCTTCCTTAATCTTTTTTCTATTACTTTTTCCCAAAGTTTCATAGTATGACTCATTAGTTTAATACTCCTATAGTTTGCACAATTTTGTATGTCTCTCTTGTTCTTATATAAGGGAACTAGAGTACTTATCCTCCATTGATCAGACATTTTTTTCGTTTTCAATATCATGTTAAATAATTTTGTAAGCCATTCAATACCTTGTTTCCCTAAGCACTTCCGTACCTCTATCGGAATATCATCTGGTCCAACGGCTTTTCCATTGTGCATCTCATTTAAAGTTTGTTTTCCTTATGAAGTTTGAATTCTACGATAAAAATTAAAATTTCTATGCTCATTTGACCTAATTAAATTACCTAAGTTAAGTTGGTCACCTAGACCTTCATTAAAAAGTTGATGAAAATACCTCTTCCACCGCTCTTTTATTTCTCCATCATTTACTAATACCCTATTACATTCATCTTTAATACATTTTATTTGGCTAAGATCTCTTGTTTTTCTTTCTCTCGCTTTAGCTATTCTATAAATATCTTTTTCCCCTTCTTTTGTATCCAATTTTTGATATAACCGTTCAAAAGTTTCATTTTTTGCTTCACTCACTACTTTCTTAGCTTCTTTCTTGGCTATTGTATATTTTTTTAAATTTTCCTCGTTCTTACAAATATATAATTCCTTATAAGCTATTCGTTTTTCCCTCACTTTCTCTTGTACTTTCTCATTCCACCACCAAGATTCTTTACTTAGCGGTGCATGCCCCTTTGACTCACCGAGGACACTCTTAGCTACTATTTTCAACTTTGATACCATCTTATCCCATGTTGTATTAGAGTCATCGTATATTTCACCTAATGCTTGTACTTCTACCTTCTCTTTAAATATATGTTGCTTCCCATCCTTTAACTTCCACCACTTAATTCTAGGAATTGTATATATTTTCTTTCTATTGATACTATGTTTGAGGCGTATATCCAACACTACTACCCTATGTTGGGTAGTTAAGCTTTCTCCATGGATGACTTTGCAATCTTTACAAATCTTTCTATCCTTCTTCCTAACCATAAGAAAGTCAATTTGCGATTTATTATTCCCACTTTTGAATGTGACTAAGTGTTCTTCTCTTTTCTTAAAAAATGTATTAGCTAATATAAGGTCATATGCTATCGCAAAATATAATATAGTTTTCCCTTCCTCATTTCTCGTTCCAAACCCATAACTCCCATGTACTCTCTCATATTCCTCATTTTTCACTTCGACATGGCCATTTAGATCACCTCCTATTAAAATCCTTTCATTTGGTGGAATATTTTGTAATATTTCATCTAAGTCCTCCCAAAACCTTAATTTGGTAGCTTCATCTAATCCTACTTGTGGTGCATATACGCTAATTATGTTCATAGTTTCTTTCGCCACTATTATCTTAAGAGTTATAATTCTATCCCCTTTTCTAACTACTCCTACAACTTCATCCTTTAACAAACTATCTACAATAATACCCACTCCATTTCTTGTTTTACTTTTTCCAGTGTACCATAACTTAAAACCCGAGTTCTCTATCATCTTTGCCTTCTCACCTGTCCATTTTGTCTCTTGTACACATAAAATATTAATTTTTCTCCTAATCATCATATCTACTACCTCCATTGATTTACCAGTGAGAGTTCCTATATTCCATGTTCCAAATCTTAGATTATTAGTTTTCCTATCATATTTATTCTTATCTAACCTATGGTGTGAGAACTCTTGCCTATTTAACACTACACCCAAGTTCTCATGGAGATGTAGTGGTCCTTGCTGAGACGTTACAGTCGGAGCCTGTAACGCGAACTCTTGCATATTTATCACTACACCCGAGTTCTGGAGATGTAGCGGTCCTTGCCGAGACGTTACAGTCGGACCCTGCAACGCGTTCCTTCCGGGGAACAACCTAGCATTAGCACAATAGTTTAATGGATTCATTCATGAAATTTTGCCATAGTTTGACGCTGGCTGGCAACCTAACGCAACCCTCCTCCTTTATCCGGGCTTGGGACCGGCCATGACTGGTCATCATGGGCGGAGTTCCTCATAACATATACTATCATGGAAAAATAGTTTTCTATGAAAATAACTTCCATTTTCAAATCTTGATACAAAGTTTAAAAACTTTGAAATAGTTCAAGTTTACCTCAACTTTGTATCAACTTGCTCAATGATGAATGCTATCACTAGAAAAGCTTCATCAAGGTTTTTCAAATCAATTTTGAAATGATTTTAAACCATTTAATTTAGGACCATAATCTTAGGGATAAATGTACATGACTTGTACACAAGCTTTCCCTATGATCCTCCATTTAGAATTAGGCTCATCTAGGTACAAGAGCTATGCACCTTGATCCTAACTCATAATCCTAATATCTCACACACATCTAAGGTGTATCAAACACATCCAAGTCAATTTTGATGTGAGATATGAGTTTAGGTCATCTTAAGCTAAGTTCTCATGCATTTTCTAGACAACAATTTGATCTCCATATCAAATTGAGTTTTTATCCTTAAATCAATTTAATTGATCATTAATGCAAGAGATGATGACATGGCATAAAATAATATCATAAGTGAAAACATGTGCCAATGTCATGATTGTTGGAGCAATCCCAATGGTCCGTGCGACCATGTGTTTTGGTGTTTGGGCAAAGGGTTTAAGTTAGGTTCACCCTTGTATTTGATATGTGTATTTGAGTTGTGCAGGTTTGCAGGATACACATGTGACTCAGGTTGATGGCTTCGGGTCTGGTGAAGGATGGAGCATCTGAGGGACCATGGACAAGGCAGCGAGGACAAGGGCCGAGGGAAGCGACTTCGAGGCATACGCGAAGGATGGCATTGGGGACGAGCCGCGGGCTTGAATGCATCCGAGGGACGAGAGCCAAAGGAAGTAGGCTTGAAGGTAAAAGGTCAAAGCTGCAAAGGAAGCATCAAGTGAGTCATAAGGGTGAGGGTACGAGTGCACGAGAGATTGTACTCGGAGTAAAATCCTAATTTTTAGGGTTTTACTGTAGCGCGACTGTAGCAGTATTGTAGCGCTACTGTAGCAGTACTGTAGCAGCTGGGCAGTCGACTGGCATCGAACAGAATGTGTGGAATCGAGCCGTTGGGATGTAACGGTCGAATTTCCACAGAGGGCAGTCGACTGCATGTTTTAGCAGTCGACTGGTAGGCGGGGTTTTCCAACCCGTGGCCTATAAAACCAAAGCTTGGGAGCTTGGTTTGAGTTGACGAAATAGAGGTGGTTAATCTCTATTAGTAGTCTACTTGTGCCCTAGCGTCAAAAGAGCTCTTGTGAGGGTTGTGGTGAGGTTTCTCCACCCACAAGGAGGTTTGAGCTAGCCGGAAGTTTTCCGGGAAGTAATCCACCGAAGGATCGGGATCGTCCACCTTACGGACACGCCGTGGAGTAGGAGCTTTATCTCCGAACCACGTAAATGATCGTGTAGCTTGGTTTGAATTCTTTCCTTTAGTATTTAGCTTTCTACTTGTTTTGTTTGCATTTCCGCTTGCGCACTAACGTTGTAGAAAGAAGCGAGTATTTGGGGGCGCCGTCTATCCAACCCCCCTTCAAGCCGGTCGTCCGATCTCCAACAAGTGGTATCAGAGCGAGGACGCTCTCCATAGGACTAATCGCCAAGGAAGCAAGAAGATGGCCTACTTGATATAACCACCAAAGTTCGAAGGAGGAAGCTTATGGGACATCACCTTTTGGATGGTGAAGATGAAGAACTTTTTCGAAACGGATTGGGACACAATGATGGTGGTGGAGGAACCATTCGAAGTCCCAAAAGACAAGAAAGGGAAGAAGCTCCGACCACGACATTGGACGGAGGAGCAAATCACACGGTCAAAGGCAAACGATAAGGTAATATCAATTTTGGTAGATATTTTGCCTTCTAACGTGTTAAGTGATGTAGGTGAGTATGACAATGCCCATGAATTATGGAGCAAAGTGAAGAAATTTCCATGGGAGGAATTTTTGCCTACACAAGAAGAAGAAGAAAAATCCGAAGAATGTGATGAAGTGGTCCAAGAGGAGAAGAAGGACCAATCGGATGTGGAGCCCAAGGAGTTGGGTTTAGTAGCTCAAGAAGAGGAGGTGGAGCAAACGGAAGTTGAGTCACGCTCAATATCTGAGGAGGAGAAGGAAGATGAGGTATCATCTACATCCTCAAGAATTGAAGAAGATTCCAAGACAAGTGGTGAAGTCTTGGAAGTAAACATAGCAAGCACCTCCACCGAAGTGAAGTCAAAGAACAACATAATTTGCTTCGGATGCAATGAGAAGGGACACTACAAGAGTAGATGTCCAATGAGTAAGAAGAAGGTATCTCCTAAACTCAATTCAATTCCTTTAGAATCTAATTTGAGTTGTAGGAAGAAGAAGGAGAAGAAGCACATTAGATGCTTCACGTGTGGAGAACTTGGACACTACCACACAAGATGCTCGAGGAAGGGAGAGTTCAAGAAGTTGGAGCATCTAAAGAAGTGGGAGAAGAAGAAGAGGAGCTCAAGTCAAGGGGGAGCTTCAAGGGTAAGGAAGGTATACCCTAACTTGAAATGCAATTCAAATTCTTATGTTCCCATGCATGTTAGGAAAAATAATGTTAATCATTATATGCCCATGCAAAATTTTGGTTTCAAATATCATGATAGGAGTAGGGTAATTGTAGATCAAAACCCTAGGAGACTCATTCATGAAAAATCTAGAAATGGTAGACCTAAGGAGACCCAAGGCGTTAATCCCAAGAAGGGGAGACATATGCCTAGAAAGGGTAGGTCTAGGAATGTCCAAGGTGGACATGTTGACTCTAGGGTTAGAAACCTAGAAAGGGAAAATCAAACTTTAAAGTCAAAGCTTGATAATTTGGAGAAATTCCTTAAGAGATTCACTATTGGATCTAAGGGATTAAATATGGTGTTGGGTAGTCAAAGACCCAATAGTGATAGATCGGGTTTGAGATACCGATCTAGCACCTCAAAGGCCAAAGAGAGACCATGTGCTAGGGTGGCACATGATAAGGGCAAGGGAGAGTCATCCAAGGCCAATAAAAAGAAATATGCTAGGGTTGCATATGATTATGGCAAGGATGATGTGTCCAAGGTCAAGAAGATAAGGAGATCTTCTAAGGGACATCATTGTGGTTTGGTCACAATAGATGAGTCACCTAGGGAGGTGACTAAGGTAAAGAGCTCTAGGGGGAGCTCCAAGAGTCAATTTGGGACCCATGGCCAATGGATCTCAGGTGGGTTCTACTTGGGGGGTCTAGAGGAGCCATGGAGTGTGCCAAGTGGTTTAGAGACGGGCTTGAGTCTCAAACCTAGGGAATTGGCACACATGGTTTATGTTTCATGCAAGAAATATGACAATTGGGGTCATATTGCATGATAATTGGTTTTGGAAGTATAGATGCCATATAAACCAATTCTAGGGATGCATTGTGGGTTGGTATGGGCAAATACATCAAGAGAAAGCCAAAACTAGGACTTTAGGTCAAGGTTCAATTGAACTTTTTAGCTAGTTTTGTGTTTTGTGTCAATCTTGGGATTGGTGATAGATATATTTTTATATATATTTTTCCCAAGTAGATATTGATATAATAGACCTCTCCACAAAATTTGGGGATTTTTGGAGGTCTGTGGAATTTCTGGCGCATTTCTGAAGTTGGCCAGAAAAGGCTGATTTTTTCATGAATAGTGTACCAATCGACTGGTACAGTTACCAGTCGACTGGTAACACTGTTCACGAGCACAGAATGTCTCTGTAAGCTCGTTTTCATGGGGGCAGTCGACTGGTACTTCTTGCAGTCGACTGATACCAGTCTGAAAGTGTTTTCAGCACTAGATTTTGACCGGGTCAGCTCATATAGATGTATGAGATCCATGGGTGATACATACATGAGTTTAGGGTCATTTGGATGACAAGTTTTCAATAATTGGGATATTGTTGGAGAACTTTTTGGATGTTAGGCAAAGGGGGAGAAGTAAGGTTTAGTTAGGAAAACCTGAAAGTACCTTTGTGTAGGGGGAGCCTTGGGATAGGTTCTTAAAAAGCCCGTTGTAAAAATCCTAGCTCAATGGAGAGCTTAGGTAAAGGGGGAGCCTTGGGATAGGTCCTTCAAAAGCCTTATGTGGAAAATCCTAGCTCAATGGGAGCTTAGGTGTAGGGGGAGCCTTGGGATAGGTTCTTAAAAAGCCCTGTGCATTGTTACGGCGGTTGCCAAGTGTGTAACCTTGGCAACGTAAGTCCATTCGGCGTTGTAAGTCCAAGTGTGTAGCCTTGGCATCGTAAGACCATTCGGCAGTATAAGTCCAAGAGTGTAGCCTTGGCAACGTAAGTCCATTCGGCGGTGTAAGTCCAAGTGTGTAACCTTGGCAACGTAAGTCCATTTGTTTTAGCATGTTTATTTGCTATATGTTTTCCCTAACTTAAACGTATTGCCAAACACCAAAAAGGGGGAGATTGTTGGAGCAATCCCAATGGTCCGTGCGACCATGTGTTTTGGTGTTTGGGCAAAGGGTTTAAGTTAGGTTCACCCTTGTATTTGATATGTGTATTTGAGTTGTGCAGGTTTGCAGGATACACATGTGACTCAGGTTGATGGCTTCGGGTCCGGTGAAGGATGGAGCATCCGAGGGACCGTGGACAAGGCAGCAAGGACAAGGGTCGAGGGAAGCGACTTCGAGGCATACGTGAAGGATGACATTGGGGACGAGCCGCGGGCTTGAATGCATCCGAGGGACGAGAGCCAAAGGAAGTAGGCTTGAAGGCAAGAGGTCAAAGCTGCAAATGAAGCGTCAAATGAGTCATAAGGGTGAGGGTACGAGTGCGAGAGATTGTACTCGGAGTAAAATCCTAGTTTTAGGGTTTCATGTAGCAATACTGTAGCGCCACTGTAGCAATACTATAGCAGTCGATTGCATGTTTTGGCAGTCGACTAGTGCAATCGACTGGGTGCGAACAGAATGGTTCTGTTCGTTTGGTTAGTGTTTTAGCAATCGACTGGTAGGCGGGGTTTTCCAACCCGTGGCCTATAAAACCAAAGCTTGGGAGCTTGGTTTGAGTTGACGAAATAGAGGTGGTTAATCTCTATTAGTAGTCTACTTGTGCCCTAGCGTCAAAAGAGCTCTTGTGAGGGTTGTGGTGAGGTTTCTCCACCCACAAGGAGGTTTGAGCTAGCCGGAAGTTTTCCGGGGAGTAATCCACCGAAGGATCGGGATCGTCCACCTTATGGACACGCCGTGGAGTAGGAGCTTTATCTCCGAACCACGTAAATGATCGTGTAGCTTGGTTTGAATTCTTTCCTTTAGTATTTAGCTTTCTACTTGTTTTGTTTGCATTTCCGCTTGCGCACTAACGTTGTAGAAAGAAGCGAGTATTTGGGGGCGCCGTCTATCCAACCCCCCTTCAAGCCGGTCGTCCGATCTCCAACAATGATGTCATGTCATAAAGTATGAAACTTAAATAAAGCATGACATATAACTAACCTAAGCATTATCATGACATTTCAAATGATAATAAATTAAATATGATGTCATGACATGACATATGGCAAACAATGTATGGCAAATAACATGTAAAGGTATAGAAGATACCTAATTCTAGCCTTAGTTGCCATTTTTGATAGTTTTGATCATTTTGTCATAGGTTCTATATTCCTAAGTGTAATAGACCTAAAATCATATACCAAAGATTTTTAGATCACTATGTGCCAATTAGATTGACTCTAGAAAACTCCTCAAATGTGTTTGGCACATCCTAATCACCTTAGGAATAACTTTCCATTTCATTTTCAAGGCTTGATTACACCTTGAAAATTCCTGAAGTGCCACCTTTTGCCATGATTAGGTTAACTACCTATTCAAGTAAGGTTGGCACACCCTAAATCATCTAGCGTGATGGAATCACGCTCTTAGGAACCCAATACCTATTGGAGCTCGTTGGGTTCACTAAATATTCACTAGGGATGACTTCCTTAGCAACCCTCCTAATGACCCTCCTAGGCTTTAAAGCCTTGGTCATTTGGGACTCATCAAGATCAACTCTAGGGGTGACTCCCCTTGTGACCTTGGTGATGGTCTTTCTAGCCCTAGGTCTTGTTCCATAATCGAATGGAACATTATGATAAGTGGGCTTGACCACTTGAGTCTTAGGTTTGTGACCCAAACCTCTCATGTTCCTGGGCTGGGCTTTTGCTTTTGACCCTTAGACCCTAGAGTTGACTTCTCCAAATTCTTAAGAGTCTTTTCTAAGGTGTCAAGTCTTGACCTCAAGACTTGATTTTCCTTCTCTAATACCTCAAGTTTTAATTTGTCATTTTTCTTTGAGGTATTCCTAGGCATATGTCTTATTGTTTTGGGATTCCTACCTAGATTTTCCTTAACCTTAGATGGGTTAATTCTAGGATTGGTACTTCTAGTATTGTTCTTATCTAGACTAACATGTTTGGCACCTAAGCACATGTATCGGTTTCTATGGTTATCATGCTTATCATCATTGGCAATTGCAATAAGGCTACTAGCATGTTTCTTATTAGAATTGCAATAATGTGCCTTAAAAGATACCTTAGGGTTTGCCTTAGCTCCCCCCATAGATGTGCTTGGTCTCTTGTCCTTGTGAGGTTGCCTCCCCCTTGGACATTGACTCCTATAATGTCCCCTTCGCTTGCATTGGAAGCACACCATGTGCTCCTTGCCCTTGCGTATCGGGACTCCGGCTTCCTTGACTTTTGGTGCCGGTGGAGTCTTCCTAATCCTCTTTGGACATTTACTCTTGTAATGCCCATATTCCCTACACTTAAAGCACACTATATGTAATTTACTTGAAATTAAGTTGCTTGAGTTACCTAGGGTTGAGGATGAACATAAACTCTCTTCTTCATCCCTTCCGGAGGTAGAGGCTTCTTCTTGCACCAATCTTGATGAAGAACTCTCCTCCTCATGGTACTTGGCCAAGTTGTTCCACAACTCCTTGGCATTGTTGTATCCACCTATCTTATGCAAGACATCATTAGGTAATGAAAATTCAAGGATTTTCGTTACCTCGTCGTTGATTGTGGATTGGTGGATTTGTTCCTTCGTCCACTTCTTCTTCTCGAGAATTTCTCCTTCTTCATCCCTTGGAGGAACAAAACCTACTTGTACACAATTCCAATTAACTAAGTTAGTTATAAGAAAGTACTTCATTCTTACCTTCCAAAACGCGAATTCGTCGCGATCGTAGAAGGGTGGAATCGTGACGTCTTCTCCAAATCCATCCATTCTCTAGCTTGTGCTCCCTTGGGTGTTAATCCGATGAAGAGCAACCTTGCTCTGATACCACTTGTTAGGACCTTCGGATGGCTAGAGAGGGGGGGGGTGTGAATAGCCGACCTCAAATTATCGTTTCTTCCTACAATTTGAGTTAGCGCAGCGGAAATAAAAGATAGAAATGAAAATGGAGAAGATCAAACCTCAAACACGATGATGTAACGAGGTTCGGAGATGATACTCCTACTCCTCGGCGTGTCCGTAAGGTGGACGAAGCCTATCAATCCGTCGGTGGATGAGACCCCGGAGAACCGGCTAACAACAACTCCTTCTGGGTGGAGAAACCTCGCCACAAACTCTTTTGCAACAGCAATAAAGGAGTACAAGAAATAAAGCAAGAAACAATGGATAATATGAATGTAAATACACTCTACCAAGTTTGCTTGCCTTCTTCTCGTCGACTGGAGTCCGTTGATGAAGCAGCAACTTCACGGATGATGCCAACAGCAACTGATCAACCAGTCGAGGGAAGCTCACACGAAGCTTCAGCAAAGAGGAGCTCAGCAAAGCTCAAATCGCAGTTAGGAGGAAGAAGAGTTACTGTAGAGGCGCTCAGCATCTGATTTATATCTGCACCTGCAAAGAAGAAGACAAAGAACAACACAGAAATCTAGCCGTTGAGTCACAACGGCTAAGCCTGGACCGATCAGGCTCCATCCTGATCGGTCCAGGAGGTCCCTGATCGGTCTGTGGACCGATCAGGCCCTAGTCTGATCGGTCCCCAGACCGATCCCCAACTCTCTGTGAGTGTCGATTCCGAAGCCTGATCGGTCTGTGGACCGATCAGGCTATAGGTGGATCGGTCCACAGACCGATCCCCCTACCTTCTCTGCCTCCTGATCATTTCCTGATCGGTCTGGTGACTGATCAGATTACTTACAGTGAGCCACTGTTTGGTTACTGATCGGTCACCAGACCGATCAGAAAACCCATAGTATCACTGGATCGGTCTGCTGACCGATCCAATGCCCATGTGGATTTAGAGCTTCCCATCCCTAAATCCTAAGGCCTTCCTGGTCTTGAGAACGAGCTACCGAGCCCTCTCTGACCTAGTCTGGAGAGCGAGCTACCGAGCCTTCTCCGACTTCCATGTCCGATCCAGAGAACGAGCTCCCGAGCCCTCTCTGACCTAGTCCGGAGCACGAGCTCTCGAGCCCTCTCCGACTTCCCATGCCAAGCTTCCATACTTGGACTTCTCTCGTGCCAAGCTCCCTGCTTGGACTTTTCCGTGCCAAGTCTCCATACTTGGACTTTTCTCGTGCCAAGCTCCCTGCTTGGACTTTTCCGTGCCAAGTCTCCATACTTGGGCTTTTCTCGTGCCAAGTCTCCATACTTGGACTTTTCTCGTGCCAAGCACCCTGCTTGGACTTTTCTCGTGCCAAGCACCCTGCTTGGACTTTTCACCAGATGTCTGGTCAACCTTGACCTATCTGGATTTCCCTTGCCTGACTTCACTCACCAGGACTTTCCAACTGCCTGGCTTCACTCACCAGGACTTTCCCTTGCCTGGCTTCACTCACCAGGAGTTTCCAACTGCCTGGCTTCACTCACCAGGACTTTCCCTTGCCTGGCTTCACTCACCAGGACTTTCACCTGGCTTCATTTACCAGGATTTCTCGAATCAGGTCGACTCACCTCGGGTCAACCAAGTCAACCTTGACCAAAGATTGCACCCACAATCTCCCAAGTTTGTATTCTGTCAAACATCAGAATACAACTTTTCTATTCTCGTCAAACATCATAATAGAACTTTCCTATTCTCGTCAAACATCAGAATAGAACTTTTCTATTCTCGTCAAACATCAAAATACAACTCGAGTCAGGTCAACTCGAGTCAGGTCAACCAGGTCAACCTTGACCTAAGGTTGCACCAACAGGGTCGACCTAGGGTTTCCGGATGGAAACCCGAAGTCAGGCTCAGATAGTCTGGAGACTATCATTATCACTTCTATTATGCTTTATGTGCTAACTTTGTGCTGTAGGGTATATTTGGGATTAATGTATCTTACAGGGACCAAAGTGCAAAGATTAACCTCGGATGAACAATGTCCGAGGCGCCTCCATGGAGCTTGAAGGCGCCTCAGGTGCAAAAGCTGACCTGGCCACGAAGCAGGGCTAAAGGCGCCTCTGTTGGCTATGGAGGCGCCTTGGAAGGCGCCTTGAAGACCTATGAAGGCGCCTTCAAGGTGATAAGCGCAGAATGGTCAGCGCTCATCTGCACGGTGGACTCGGAGCTATGGAGGCGCCTTCGGAGGCTTTCAAGGCGCCTTGGATGCCCTTTATAAGGGCTCTTCGAGCAGCGGTGAAGATTAACATTTGACAAGCTTTCCTTCTGCTGTGTGCTGCTCAAGAAACGACTCTAAAGTGTTGTTGCAGTCACCGACGACCCGAAGCTTCAGTTATTATTTTGTTGTCGGTATTATTTCAATTCCAGTTGTACTTATTCACGATATTTTAGTTGTTGCCCACGGAAAGCGATCAAGGATCGCGGGCCTTTGAGTAGGAGTCGAT
The DNA here is from genome assembly GCF_018446385.1 of Zingiber officinale. NCBI lineage: Eukaryota > Viridiplantae > Streptophyta > Magnoliopsida > Zingiberales > Zingiberaceae > Zingiber > Zingiber officinale. The sequence continues at coordinate 121,585,999 of NC_055996.1, forward strand.
CTAGGCTCCGAACGAAGTAAACGACTATGTCTCTGTGTTTGTGTTTATTTACATTTCCGCTGCGTATTTTACTCCGATAGTTTATCGATAATCGAACGAAATAGCCGCGAGCGCTATTCACCCCCCCCCCCTCTGGCGCTTTCTCGATCCAACATAATGAAGGGTATGAGACCTTTATCGTTGGATTGGTTAATGCTCAAGGGTGAGCATTGGAGATAATGAAGGATATGGGACCTTCATTGTGATGTTGTGAACAACGAGTGCAGTTGTAAACAATGATGAGTAACTCTTCAGGGGGAGAGTTTTTTATGTATGCCAATAGGGGAAGAATGTAGGGTTTAAGTTAGACCTTCATTACCTAAAGAGAGAGTTTACCCTCTAGGAAAGGGGGAGAATGAAGGTAATCCTCATTCATGAGTAACTCTTCAGGGGGAGAGTTTTTTATGCATGCCAATAGGGGGAGAATGTAGGGTTTAAGTTAGGCCTTTATTACCTAAAGAAGGAGTTTGCCCTCTAGGAAAGGGGGAGAATGAAGGTAATCCTCATTCATGTCTTGGCATGAAAGGAAGTTGAGGCTATGAGATTAGCCTAACTTAGAGATATTGTCAATCATCAAAAAGGAAGAGATTATTGGTACAATATCCCTAGGCTTGAGTCTTAATGTTTGAGTTTCGATGTTTGACAATATATGAAGATTGCAGATACAATCGTCCATTTGGAAATATTGTTGATACAATTTCCTTCTGGTCAAGGTTGACCAGTTAAATGTGAAGAAGAGTCAAGTAGGTTAAAGGGTTGACTGGATACTTGACTGGGAAAGTCCTAACTGGAGGTTAGGCAGATGGAAAAGTCCTGGTGAGTGAAGCTATATAGGTGAAAGTCCCGGTTAGTGAAGCCGGGCAGTGGAAAAATCCTGATGAATGAAGCCAGGTGAAAACCCTAGTGAGTGAAGCTAGGTGAAAGTCCTGGTGAGTGAAGTCATGCACGTGGAAATCCAGGTGGATCAAGATTGACTGAACACCTGGTATTGAGAAGTCCAAGTAGGTCAAAGGATTGACCAAATACTTAACACAAGGAAATCCAGATGGGTCAAGAGTGATCGGACATATGGTGGAAGGAAGTCCAAGTGGGTCATGGAGGACCGGACACTTAGCACGAGATGGTAAATCCAAGTGGATCAAGGAGGACCGCACTTGGTGATTAGAAGTTCGACGAGAAGTTGGAAAAGAGAAAGTCCTGATGGGTTAAAAGTTGATAGAACACTTAGCGGTCGTAAGTCCAATAGGGAGTTGGTATGACACTAGGAAGTTCGGACGTAGTAAACTTCTGAAGGTCATAACTTTTGACTCGGATATCGGAATGAGGTGATCTCAGATGCGAATTGAAGCTTGTTTCAAGATCTACACAGTTTTATGCTTACCAATCGATTGGACAATTGATTAGGGGGGGTTCAATCGATCATCCAATCGATTGGTTGATGCGATTTTGTACAGAAATCTTCTTGATTGATTGGGTAATTAATCAAAAATTCCCCAATTGATTAGTCAATCGATTGGGAGAGTTTCTAAGTAAACAGTGAGCTTCTAAATTAATCAGTTAATCGATTAAAACCTCCAATCGATCAGTCGATAGATTGGGAAGCTGGAATCATGCGATAGAGGCTAAATCCATCCGACAATCGATTCAGGCATTTTCCAGAGAGCATAGAAGCGCTCTGAATCGATCAGATGATCGATTCAAAGCCTCCCCAATCGATTGAGAGTCATTCAATCGATTGGGATCTGACCATTGCGCAGGTTATAACCGTTGGCGAGCGTTTTCTTCGAGCATTCCTCTCCGGCCACAAACAGACGATCTCAGCACCGATTCTCACGAGCTTCTCCACACTTCCACAGCTAGTTCTTGATGGCTCTTGGAGATAAGTGTAGTTACACTTCCAAGGTTCAAGAGGTAACAACAAGCAACAAGTAAGCAAGAAGAAAGAGTTTTTTTTGTATCTTTGTATTTTCTTCTTGCGTGTGTTGTATTTTTGTTGTGTGGGTTTGTACAAGGCTTCTTCGCCTCTGGCTGCGACCGAGAAGGAGTATTTCATTAGTGGAGAGCGAGTCGTGTGTGGATCCTTGGATTAGTTACCTCTTCTTGAGGTGGATACCAAGTAAATCCTTAGTGTTAGCGTTGTGAGTGGGTTTCTTGTTGTTTATTCCACTGCACATCATTGAAGAAGCACATCAATAAGCATGATGAGCTATTCACCCCCCCCCCCCCATCTAGCACATTTCGACGCTAACAATTTTTATCTCCCCTTTTTCTCCCTATATACAACCCCGCCATGCCGTATGACACCGCCATACCTTCACTCATCCCTCTCTTTTATTTTTCTCTTCCCATTCTTCCTCATAATTAAGATGATTATTTAAATCAGAACAAAGCTCTTGTATGTAGGAATGTTAAATATTATAAGGAAGTGAGATAATACATGATTCTTTGATTTTGATTCATAGATAAGGTCTGGGGATCGACGGATCATTGTCTTAACTAAAACCAATGGTTAAGATAAAAATTTCTAATTTAATTTAGTTTTCAACTCTTTAAATTCGAAATTTAGGCTTTGGGATTGTGAAATCAATCTAGACTAATGTTTGAAATTTTTAAAATTATTCCTCTTAGTCAAAAATTGCCCCTCCTAGTCGATAATCCTAGTTATGCCACTAAGGACAATTATATCGATTGATATTATAGGTTGGATGATCAAAGTTTAAATGTCTAGTTAGATATGCATGTTCCCTTAGTTTTAGGAAAACCTATTGTACATCTCACAAGAACCATACATTTTGACTTGTATGTGTTTTTGAGACACATTAGATACAAGTGAGATGTTAGAAGGATGAACAAAACTCAAGGTGTTGATTTAGTGTATCTTTTGGAGTTTTAGTATCATCTAAATAATAGACTATGTGAAGTCCAATCATTGGGAAAGTTAGTATACAAGTTATGTGCATTTAGCCCAAAGAACATAGTTGAAAATTATATTTTGAAAATCATTTCAAAATCACTTTGAAAAATATTGGTGAAGTTCATCTTTTGATAAGAATCACCATTGATTAGTTAGATACAAAATAGAGTGAAACATTGAAGTTTTTCAATGGTTTCTAATTTTGTGTCAATCTTTGAAAAATGAGAACTATTTTGATAGAAAACTACTTTTTCCTGATAAACATGATATACATAATGTCTACATAAAATTTCATGATTTTTAGAAAATTATAGAATTATTTAGGGGTTTTTAAATTTCAATTTGAAAATAAAATCAGAAAAAATTAGAAATACCAATAGATCAAGCAATTGATTCACCTATGCATAAATCGATTAGTCAATCGATTAAAGGCCATTTCTGCGAACATAGAGGCTCGTGGAATCAATCGATTGGTCCATGCGAAATCGATTAACTGATTGATTGAAGTGACTTTCTGCGAGCACAGAGGGTCACATTATCGATCAAGTGATCGATTAAGGTGGCTTCAATTGATTGAAACCTAACTTAATCGATTGAAAAGGTTGATTTTGGCTGAAATGGTCGGATTTTAGTTCATTAAGCCTCATTTATTCGTGTTAATCATCCCTAACCCTAAGAAATACATTTATAAGTATTCAAGGATAGTTTTCTTGATGATAACAAGAAAGGAATGGTTAAAGAAGACTAACTCGAAGTTTAGGAGGAGATTTAGTTTCAAAATTAAATTTTGAACCTCAAAACTTAAGATTTTGGATTTCCTAACAGTTTAAGAATTTCAAATTATTGTTGGTGTAATGATAGAAGTTTGGTGCATGTTTTAAGGGGGAGTTCTGTTGGTGCAGGTTGCACTAAGGTCTAACTTAGGTTTTGATGAATGGCAAAGTAAGTTAAGTTAGATTTAATGTGATCTAACTATTTAACTAAATGTGTAGGAGAAGTCCAGATAGGTCGACGGACTGACCAGATATCTGACAAGAAATCCAGCTAGGTCGACGGGCTAACTGAATAGTTGGTATGAAGTCTAAATAGGTCGATGGGATGACCGGATATCTGGCACGAAGTCCAGCTAGGTCAACGGGCTGACCGGATAGCTGGCATGAAGTCCAGACAAGTCGACAGGTTGACCGGATATCGGGCAAAGTGGTAAGTTAAGGTAAGTCACTAGAGGAGAGTAACTTGGTGAGGACACATTCCCCGTTTGAGGGAACAGTAGGTGTCGATCCAACTTAGATCCATTTGGAAAATCTAAGTTGAAATCTTGACTAGATTTTGGTCTCGAGGAGATAGAATCTAATTACTACTCTTAACTATAATTGTGCTAACACTTGTTTTGCAAGGTAATATAAGTTTTATTGTCTCGGATTAACTTCATTTTGTAGGAAATAAAGGTTGCTGGAAAATTTGGTCCGGGCGCCTGGAGTGGTTTAGGCGCCCTAAAGTGATCCAGACGCCCAGAATGCCGAAAATCAATCTTGTCGCCAGCTTGGAGCTCATTGATTAGATGGCTGACATCATAGTCTAGGCACCCGGAAGGGATCCAAGCGCTCGAAACTGCCTATATAAGCAGCCTTCCACTAGGAGCACAAAACACAACTTCTCTCTATAATTGCTTTCTTGTGCGCTGCTCCAAAGATGCTCCTGCGATGCTGTGAAGCTTCTCTGACAACCCGTGACTCAGTTTTTTATTTTCCTTATTGTCAGTAACTTTATTTTATAGTTCTTGTACTTATTGTGTAACTCTTTTGAGAACAATTAGTAGATTGCCCAACCTCTCACGTGCGGGCCTTGGAGTTGGAGTTGACGAAGGCTCCGAACCAAGTAAAACTTGGTGTGTTAGCGTTGTTTTGATTATTATTTTCTGCTGCGTACTTTGACTCGATAACTATTTTTCAATGATCGCTATTCACTCCCCCTCTGGCGTTCTTTTCGATTCAACAAGTGGTATTAGAGAAGGTACTGCTCTGATTTGGTGCAACCACCAATCAGGCAAAGGGGGTGAAAATTTTTATTTTCTTATTTTCAGTTTTAAGTTTTTTGACATAATCCAAATTAGTGCAATTATCTCTTTGGAAATATTTTCTCGTAGCATACCAATCTGAATTAGTGCAACACCAATTCGGTCTTAATATTTTTATTTTTATCCCACACTACTAATCCAAGACCAAAAGTCTTGGGACCATCTCTGTTTTTCTTTATTGTGTGCAAGAGCAATGGCCCAAAACGAGGGATACATCACTGTCCGTCCTCCCCTCTTCAACGGTGATGACTTCTTATACTGGAAGAAGCAAATGGAGGTCTATCTGAAGACTAACTTCGACCAGTGGTTCAGCATCACCAAAGGCTACAAGGATCTAGTTGATAACATCGGAATTTTGATGGACTCCGAACAGTGGAATCCGGAGATGAAGAACAAAACCCAAATAGATTTCAAGGCTCTCAACACCCTCCAGTGTGGGCTAACGAAAGAAGAACTGAACCGCGTTGGCCCACACAAAAATACGAAAGAATTGTGGGACAAGCTCATCAAATTGCACGAGGGAACCAGCGACGCGAAGGTAACCAAAAGAGACCTCTATCTAAATAAACTATTTAATATAAAAATGCAAGAAAGAGAAACTGCGAGTCCACTCAATGCGAGGATAAAGGACATCCTCAATGGGCTTCACAACATCAACCACTAGATGGAGAATCGTGACCTAATAAGGTATGCCCTTAACGCATTTTCTCGGAATGCACTGTAGGCATCCATCATGGATGCTTACAAGATTTCGAAGAATCTTTCCAAATTAAAGCTAGATGAACAATTTTGTGAACTCGAACTCCATGAACAGACAAACTCAAAATAGGTCGAGAAAGGAATTGCCCCTTTTGTAAGTTCCTCCAAAGACAAGCCAAGAACCAAACCTGAACCTGAAGGTGAGTCTGACCAAGACCCAGAAGATGAAGAATACCTGGAAAACTTGGTAAGAAAAATGTTCACCAGGAGGAAGAAGAACCTCAGCAGAAATGACCTACAGAAGATCAACTCCACCACTGATCTTAACAACAAAAACGTGACCTGCTTCGGATGCAACAAGAAGGGGCATTACAAGAACGAGTGCCCAAAGCTGAAGAATGACAAAACCAAGAAGAAAGCACTCAAGGAGATGTGGGACGAATCATCTTCGGATGAATCAAACGTCGAAGAACAGAAGCACCGAAGTTACCTCGCGCTGATGGCCTGCGAATCGGAAGATGGGTCTGAACCCGAATCGAGCCACGAGTCCGTACTCGTTTCTGAAGGTTCCGATGAGGACCTATACCTTAATTTAAGAAAAAAAATTCAAAATCATTGCATGCTTAAATAAAAAATTAACCGAACATTCTAATCCAAATCAAGTTGTAAAACTTAAGGAGGAAAACTCAACATTAAAAATTGAAATTAACAAACTTAAAGGGTTGTTGAAAAATTTTACAACTAGATCTAAAATCTTGGATCTAATTCTTAACAATCAAAAAGCTATATACAACACATTTGGGCTTGGATACAAGTCCAGTTCAACAAATAAATCATTCATATCGCTCGTAACTCAAAATAAAACACAAACTAAAGCTTGGGTTCCAAAAGCGTGTCTAACCACACAAGTAGGAATTAACCAATACTATATACCCAAAAATAAAATATATTATGTAAAATCAAATAACCCAAATCAAAGTCCAAAACATAAAACTAAATCAACTAAACCAAAGACAAATCATAGAAAGAACTACAGAACCAACTCAAACTCAAACTATCATCAAGTCTATTATAATTACAAAAGTAACCGACATAAACCCAAAATCAAAACTTAAGAAATCCAGATCAATAATTCAGGGGGAGGCTCCAAACTAGTTAGTACCTTGAAAAATAACCTACCCGACAGGGTAATTAGGATTAGAGTAAAAAGGGATAAAAGTTTAACTTGACCTATGGTACTGGTGAAGTTTTGGATGATAGTAGGTTAGGGAAGCTCTGTCTATGCATGACTAGGGAGATATGGCTTCGACCTGGTGCATTTGGCTTAGTGGAACTAACTGAAGCTACCCCTTATGAATTCTAACTAGTTAGACCAAGGTTTTGTACTAAGTTCAGTGGATGAGACTATTTGAAAAATGTCGAAGACATGATTACTCTAATGATGTCCAGGTGACTCACCATAGCCCAGAAGTTTATCCAAAAAATGTCTGTTTGTTGAACCCAAAGCTAAACCTGAATCTAACACAAGGTTAAACCAAACCTTGAAATTGAACTTAACTTATCTCACAAAATTATAGGGTTTCTTGATTAAAAACATAGATCGGGTGAGATAACTAAAAACTTAAAAATTAAATTAAACTTAAAATTTAAAATTAAATTAAACTTAAAAATTAAATTAAATTAAATTAAACCTAAAATTAAATTAAACTTAAACTTAAAAATTAAATTAAACTTAAAAATTAAATTAAATTAAACTTAGAAATTAAATTTAATTTAAAATTAAATTAAACTTAGACTTAAAAATTAAATTAAACTATAACTTAAAATTAAATTAAACTTAAAATTAAATTTAAAATTAGAAATTAAATTAAATTAAATTAAAAATAAAAATTAAATTAAACTTAAACTGAAAAATTAAATTAAAAATAAACTTAAAATTAAATTAAATTAAACTTAAAATTAAATTAAACTTAAAAATTAAACATAAACTCAAAAAGTAAATTAAACTTAAACTTAAAAATTAAATTAAACTTAAAATTAAAAAATTAAATTAAACTTAAAATTAAAAAAATTAAATTAAACTTAAAATTAAAAATTAAATTAAAATTAGGCTTAAAATTAAATTAAACTTAAAATTTAAAATTAATTTAAAATTAAACTTAAAATTAAAAATTAATTTAAAAATAAATTAAAATTAAAAATTAAATTAAACTTAAACTCAAAAAGTAAATTAAACTTAAAATTAAACAATTAAATTAAACTTAAAATTAAAAATTAAATTAAGATTAGACTTAAAATTAAATTAAACTTAAATTTAAAAATTAAATGAAACTTAAAATTAAAAATTAAACTGAAACTTAACATTAAAATTAAATTAAACTTAAAATTAAAAATTAAACTTAATTTAAAATTAAATTAAACTTAAAATTAAATTAAACTTAAACTTAAAATTTAAAATTAAACTTAAAATTAAATTAAACTTCAACTTAAACTTAAAATTAAATTAAACTTAAAATTAAATTAATCTTAAACTTAAAAATTAAATTAAACTTAAAATTAAATTAACTTAAAATCAAATTAAACTTAAACTTAAAATCAAATTAAATTAAACTTAAAATTAAAAATGAAATAAAACGTAAAATTAAAAATTAAATTAAACTTAAAATTAAAAGTTAAATTTAACTTAAAATTAAAAGTTAAATAAACTTAAAATTAAAAATTAAATTAAACTAAAATTCAAATTGACTTAAAATTAAAATTAACTTAAACTTAACTTAAACATTAAAATTAAATTGATTTAAAATTCAAATTAACTTAAAATTTAAGTTAAACTTAAGGCAGACGCCCCTGGTATTCGACTCAGGGCGCTCGGAACATGCTCCAGGCGCCTCGCCCCACCCCAAGCGCCCGGACCCTGTCCCTAGACCACCCTATAAAAGGGGCGGCAACGGTGCCCCCAATGCCTTGCACCTCTAGCTTTCTCTTTTGCAAAAGCCTTCACCAGGCTTTAGTGCAAAAGGAATAAAATTTTAAAATTTCCCCTCTTCCTCCGGTTACTACGCCGTTGCGGAACAACTTAGATCATTAATTCCAGTATTTTTAACGATGCGTCGGTAAATCTTCTTTCCTTTCCTATTTTTTTAAAAATTATTTTATTTTAGTATTTTATGCTTAGTTTAGTTTTCTTTGATAAATTAGGAAATGTTCTAATCTTGGTGCTGGACCTTCTACTGCTAGTACTGACCCTAGATTTCCTATTGAGGAACTTAGGATTAGGTTTGTCGCCACTATCTATATGCCTATATGGACTAGGTGTCTAGATAGACAATTTTTTATGCGTTCATGTATTCCTGCTGTAGAGGTCATTGACTACTACAGTTTGCAACGTCTGGTTTACTGTACCAGTTCAGTTAACATAAGTTTATGTGATGAACTATATAACAACCTAGTTAGAATAGATGACCTTACATACACCACTAGGGTATCTGGTACTAATATCACACTATCCCCTACTGTCATCAGGACCTTTCTAGGATTACATCCATTTGCATGCACTTTTCAATGTTATCCCCCTAGGGATCCGCCATTTGGTGACCCGTACTCGCACATTACACTCAATATGATCTATTCATACTTTTTTTGGAGCGAGTACCCACAGTTACCCTATTTAGGCCAGTCTCCCTTAGAGTCCAGGACTATACCCTTTATAGGATCTTAGTCTCTTACATTTTGCCGTTGATCACTCGCGACATCGTGATGATGCGTCCCTTTCACTCATTTTTACTATATGCCTTCTGTCATAGATTAGATATAGATACTAGTTTACATATTTTTCATGTCATTCTTTACTCAGCTAGACTCATCACCAGTAGACGGGTTCACATTCCCTACTGCCACATCTTGACCACATGCATTGCCTCTTTAGGTATTTAATGTCACCAGAGGTGATGTCAGAGCCCTGACTGAGTTTGACATGGTAGGATCTAGGAACTTTTCTTTAGGTGGTATTCATACAGATGATGAGGATGTCTTGTCCTGGTGGAGGGGGGTCCAGCACCATCTTGACCCGGACGTCGAGCCACAGTCAGATGCCGAGGGGGAGGAGGCAAGGGTGGATGAGTTCGTGGTTGCACTTTTTGGTGATCCCCCTGCAACACATCCCACCCCTAGCACTCTAGCCGACCGAGTTACCGGCCTTGAGTCAAATGTGACTAGCCTTCGACAGGATGTCACGAATATTCGACGGGACATGCGACAGGAGATTTCTGATCTTGGACAGGACATGTGGCAGGATTTCTCCGATCTTCGATGGAACCTGTCTAGCTCTCGCAAGGATGACCGGACTCGTCACACTGAGCTGATAGAGATGTTGCACTCTCTGAGTCCTGGACCACCCTCCTCATCATCACTGTAGATTAGGTTACTATTGTCTACTTGTATTTTCCTTGATTATTGTTTCTATGCATTATACATTTTTAACTTACTATTTACAGTCAGTTTTTCTTAGTTTATTTGTTACAATTAGGAATGTGCTTAATAGACTAGAACTCTTAATTTTAAAATTGCTTTCAAAAATTATTTTTTAAAATTCTAGGATAAAATTCTTTATTTTTCTTAAAACTTCCCTTATTTTTAGAATTTTCAAAATTACTTTTAGCCTTAATTTAGATCAAACCCTTAGAAAGCATGCTCCTGTAGATCTAGAACTTAAGTATCTCACCAGCATACTAGGACTGCCTTGTTTGTGTATTGCTAAACTTAGAAAGGGGTGAGATGCATAGACAGATTGTCTGGACTTAAGATGCTTATATCAGTGCATCAATATAAGCCTGGGCATTAAATACTAAACTAAAAGTAATCAAGTTAAGTTTTTCAGATTAGTCAAGTACTAACAAGATAAATTAACTTAACCTGACTAACCAAGTGAAAACTGCTATCTTCTGATAGTTAGTAAGTAACTAATGGTTAAACAGTTAAGGACATTTTTTATTTGTCTATTTTGAAATAATGTTAAGTTAAGGGGGAGGATTAATAACTTAAAAATTATTTTGGAAATTGCTTCATTTTTTTTACTACTTGTATTTTCAAAACTGTAAAGTTTGTAAACACTTCAACTTTATCATCCTTAGTGTTTTTAAATGATAGCTTTGTAAATTAGTTTGACCACTATTTAAGTTTTTAAAATATTATTTTAAAAGACATTTTTGAATTTTTTTAAAAAATATTTTCAAAAGTTATCTTAAAAAAACCTAGCTATTTCAAAATATTTATTATTTTTATTTTAAAAAATAATTTTGAATTTTCTAACCTTAAAATTATTTTTGCAAAAACTTTCCTTTTGAAAACCTTATAAAAAATTAGTATATTTTAAAAATAATTTTAAATTTTCTATTTTTAAAGTTATTTTAACAAAAACTTAGAATTATCAAATTTTTGTATCTTTTGGAAATCTTATATTTTGAAAACTATGTAGATTTAGAAAATAATTTTAAAATCACCTTATTTTTGGAAATCCTGACATAAAAATTTTACTTTTAAAAATCATTTTACAAGATGTCTTTAAAGATTCTTTTCAAGTTAATTAACTTATTTTCTAAGCTATTTTTAACTCCCCCAAGTAATCCTGAAAATTTTCTATTTTCAAAGTTTTTTTAGTTACTTTACTTAGTAAATTTTTTCCATGCATTATCTATTCCTATTTTTTTGATGAATGTCAAAGGAGGAGGGTTAGATGGATTAAGTTAGCAAAAATACCAAGCATAACTTAAAAACCATGTCATTTATTTTTTCATATTATTTTTTCCTAACTTAATCCAGGTTGTCATGGTATCAAAAAGGGAGAGATTGTTGGTGCAAGTTGCACTAACGATCTAACTCAAATTTTGATGAATGACAAAGTAAGTTAAGTTAGGTTTAACATGATCTAATTATTTAACTAAGTGTGCAGGAGAAGTCCAGATATGTTGACGGGCTAACCGGATATCTGGCAAGAAATTCAGGTAGGTCGACGGGCTGACTAGATAGCTGATATGAAGTCCAGATAGGTCGACAGACTAACCAGATATCTGGCACGAAGTCTAGCTTGGTCAAGGGGCCGATCAAATAGCTGGCATGAAGTCTAGACAGGTCGACGGGCTGACCGGATGTTTGGCAAAGCGGTAAGTTAAGGCAAGTCACTAGAGGAGAGTGATTTGGTGAGGACGTGTTCCCCGTTTGAGGAAACAGTAGGCATCGATCCAACTTAGATCCATTTGGGAAATCTAAGTTGAGATCTTGACTAGATTCTAGTCTCGAAGAGACAGAATCTAATTACTACTCTTAACTATAATTGTGGTAACACTTGTTTTGTAGGGTAATATAAGTTTTATTGTCTCGGACTAACTTCATTTTGCAGGAAATAAAGGCTGCTGGAAAAGTTGGTCCGGACGCTCGGAATGCCCAAAATCAATCTTGTCGCCAGCTTGGATCGCGTTGATGAGATGGTTGATGTCACGGTCGAGGCGCTCGGAAGGGATCCAAGCGCCCGGAACTGCCTATATAAGCAACTTTCTGCTAGGAGCACAAAACATAACTTCACTCTATAACTGCTTTCTTGCACACTATTCCAAAGACGCTCCTGCGACGCTGTGAAGCTTCTCCGACAACCTGCGACTAAGTTTTTATTTTCCTTATTCTCGGTAACTTTATTTTATAGTTCGTGTACTTATTGTGTAACTCTTTTGTGAACTATTAGTGGATTTCCTAATGAAAGCACTCTCACGTGCGGGCCTTGGAGTAGGAGTCGACGAAGGCTCCAAACCAAGTAAAACTTGGTGTGTTAGCATTGTTTTCGTTATTATTTTTCGCTGCGTACTTTGACTCGATAACTATTTTTTAACGATCACTATTCACCCCCCTCTAGCATTCTTTTCAATCCAACAAGTTCTTCCTTAAAGACACGATTTAACTTTATTTTTGGGATAGGGAAACAATGAAAGGTTGAGAGCCTTCATTGTTATGAGTGCTCTAAGATGAGCATTAGAAACAATGAAATATTAAAAATCTTCATTATGATGGATAAGTGCTCTAGGGTGAGCATATGAAATATGCTCAAAGGTGAGCATATGATATAGGCTCAAGGTTGAGCATGCAATATATACTCAAGGGTGAGTATAGGATACAATGAAAGGTATGAGAATTTCATTGCGTTCCTTTGATAAAATTAACTCTTAAGGGGAAGAGTTTTTAATGTGTGTCAAAGGGAGAGAAAATGTGGGGTTTAAGTTAGAAACTCACATTCATGCTTCAAGCATGGGATGAAATTAGCGTTGGGCTAATATGGGTTAGCCTAACTTAAACATATTGTCAAACATCAAAAATAAGAAGATTATTGGTGCAATCATTTTCTGAGTCAAGGTTGACCAGTTTGACTAAGCTCTAGTGGATTCGAGCTTGAGTTTCGATGTTTGGATAATATGTTGTGGACAACATGTTTGGACAATATATTGTGGGACATATGAGAGAGAAATCATGTAGGTTATGAAGGACTAGTAATTGACTGGTAAAGCCCTAACTAGAGGTTAGGCAATGGTAAAGTCCTAACTATGGTTAGGCAGGGATAAAGTTCTAACTCGAGAATTAGAAAAAGGAAAGTTCAAGTGGGTCAAGAAGGATCGCATGTTAGTAAGGAAAATTCAAGCAAGACAAGGAGGATCACACATTGATAAGAAAAGTCCTAATTGCGGTTAAGTAAAGGAAAATCCAAGTAAGTCAAGGAGGACCGCACGTTGGCAAGGAAACTCCAAGTGGGTTAGGGAGGATCACACATTGGCAAGGAAAGTCCAAGTTGGTCAAGAATGACTGTACGTTGGCAAAGAAAGTCCTAACTGCGATTAGATAAAGGAAAGTCCAAGTGGGTCAAGGAGGATCACACGTTGGCAAAGAAAGTCCAAGTGGGTCAAGGAGAACTCCACGTTGGCAAAGGAAAGTCCTAATTGTGGTTAGGCAAATAAAATCTAAGTGGATTAAGGAGAATCGCACATTGGCATAGGAAAGCCCTAACTATTGTTAGGCAAAGGGAAGTCCAAGTTGGTCATGAAGGACCGCACGTTGGCAAGGTAAAGTCCTAACTACGGTTAGGCAAAAGAAAAATCCAAGTGGGTCAAGGAGGACCGCACTTGGTAATCAAAAGTCTAATAGGAACTTGACAAAGTCCATGTGGGTCAAAAGATTGATCGGACACTTAATGGAGAAGTCCCAATAGGTCACAGTTGACTAGAGATTGGGCAAAGGAATCCTAGACTTGGGTTAAGCAAGTTAGGCTTGGATTAAGTGATCGATTGAGACCTATGCCTGATCGATTGAGCATATCTCTTTGCGAAGTGCATGGTGAATCGATCAGGTGATCGATTTACCCTGAACCCAATCGATCAAGTGATCGATCGGAAGCTAGTTTTCGCGAAGTATAATGCATTGCACTGTGCTGAATTGATTAGGAAGAATTCCAATCGATTGAGCATATCGCGAGAGACTTAATCGATTAACTAATCGATTAAGCTTGGTCGCAAGCGAACAAAGAGCTTCTGAATCGATCAAGTGATGATTGAAGCTACTTGGTCGATTGAGTAATCATTGGGAGAGGCTCGCGAGCGAACAGAAGGTTTCATAATCGATTGAGTAATCGATTAAGAAGGTCCATAATCGATTGACTAATCGATTAAGTGACGAAAAAAAGAATCGTTGTGAGGTTTAGATGGCTGGATGCACTCGATTTGACGTGGCAAGACCAATCGATTAGGAGTCATAATCCACGAGATATAAATGCGACGACGAAGATTCAAAAACAATACTTCTCCATTCTTTCTACCAGTTCTTGAAGGTTCTTGGAGCAAAGTGTTACTGCATTTCCAAGCATCAAGAGGCGATCCACAGCAACAAGAGATCAAGAGCAATTTCCTTATTCTTGTTGTTTCTTTTGTTATATTTATCTTGTATTCTCGTGTTGGAGTTTGTACGAGTCTTCTCCCTCTCTTAGAAGGGGGATTTCAATTGTGAGTGAGAAAAATGGACCCTTAAATTAATCACCTAAAAAAGATGAATACCAAATAAAATTAAGAGTATTAATGTTTACTTCTAATTTTCTACTCCAACTAATTATCAATAAACTAATTAGAATTAATCATCCCCTTTAGTTTATCGGAGTATATATATCAATTCAAGATAATTAAATGGTAGGATATGAATTTCTTTTATGGAAAGTAAATATAGAAATTAAATATTTTAAATAAAAATATAATAATTTTTATATGAATTATAGTTTTTTTCCTACTTATTGTTTAAATAAAAGATATTAATTATCAAATAATATATAAATCAGAAATTTATTTCTTTAAACATATTTATTTTTTAAATTTATTTTATTGCTGACGTGCCCATCTAAAATTATTGTCTTTTTTTTCAATTATTAATTTTTATGCTATATCCGCTAATTCTTTCACCGCATTAAGTTAGCATAACGAAGTAGACGTAAACATCTGTTGTCATTCTCATTTTGACTCTAACAACAATAAGAGAGTAAAAGCATCATCCATGGAAACGGAAAAGCATCATCCATGGAAACGGCAATCTTCTCCTTTCCGAAAGTAATTAACATGCTCTACATGCAGTCGTGATTCTAATATTATGAGGTAGTACTCACTACTCAGGGACAGGACAGGACAGGGACAGGGACAGGGCCAGGGCTAGATATTAAGGGGGCCATTCAGCGAGATCACTTTGGTCGGCAGAGCATACTTTGGTCAGCGAGACCATTGTGATCAGTTCGTCACCGGTGAGGTGAGTGTATTTTCGAGGACGTTTTCCTCGTCCTTGTAGGAAAATTTTTTATGAGTAAAAATTACATGTAAAATTAAAATTGTGATTAAGAATTTTTCTCTACTTTACTTAAAATTGAACCATACTTATCTGATGAGTGATGACAAATCCTAACCTAGCGGTATCAGGAGCGCAGAGACTCTTAGATTGGGAGGGGCTCTAGTCCTCCAGTCTAGTCTATGAGGATGAGAAAAGCGTCTTTAGAAATATGTTCGTCTCACCAACAGTGAACTCGTCACATCGCCCCCCCCCAGGTACAAAAGGTCCAAAAATAAATATAATTCCTCTTAAAATCAGTACTTTACACTAGAATCAAGTATATTTTCTATTAAATTGAACATGATTTTTTTCCTATTTTAATATAATTCCTCCTAAATTCAATACTATTTTAAAAAAATCTAGTATATTTTCTATCCAATTTATCATTTAAAGAAAATCTAGTATATTTTCTATCCAATTGAGTATCATTTAAAGAAAATCTAGTATATTTTCCATTCAATTGAGGTGAAAAAAGAATCGTGTTCAATTTGATAGAAAATATACTAAAATAAGTATAATTCCTTTTAAAGTCGGTACTTTATACAGTATATTTTCTATTAAAATTGTCCTTCATATTTTTTAGGCATAAATAGTCTAAAAATGAGTATAATTACTATTAAATTCATCACTTTAAATTAGAATTGAGTATATTTTCTATTAAATTGAGTACGATTTTTTTTCCTACTTAATATAATTCCTCCTAAATTCAGTACAATTTAAAGAAAATATAGTATATTTCCCATCCAATTGAGTATCATTTAAAGAAAATCTAATATATTTTCTATCCATTCTAATTTAATGTACTGAATTTTTTTAGAAATTATACTTATTTTTAGACTTTTTATACTTAAAATATCAAGGACAATTAGGTAAGTATATTTGACTAGGGAGTGGAAACAAAAATTTGTTCTGCATGCAAAATTATATTTGTCAATGGAGACTGCATACAAATTTTCCCTTCAATTTTTCATATGGGTAAATATTATATTACCTAAGGTTTATTGTAGAGTATTTTTTATCATGGAATATAAAATTTAGGACGTTGATTATTGAATCATATGTATTTTTAGATTTATTTTATTAGTCGATAAAAAATTTTATGGAATGTAAAATTTAGGACGTTGATTATTGAATCATAAGTATTTTTAGATTTATTTTATTAGTCGATAAAAAATTTTATGGAGCTGAATCCCTCACTTATAAAATTTAATTGGTTCAAAAAAAAAACTAGATATATGAAATATTTTTAAAAATAAAACGCCTACATCTCCCTCAATTATCAATTCTATTAACAAATGACTTTGTTAGAGTATCTATATCAGTTTCTCTATTACTATATCTAAAATTTAGGGTAAATGATCCAATTTATTAAATTTAAATAATCACTTTTTACTACACACTACATCAAATATCTTAAAATTTTTATCATCCTTAATTTTTTATTTTTAGGGTAGATATTTCATTCCCTAAATTTAGAGAATTACTATTTATCAAATCTAAATTTAGGGAATAGATAAGGTAACTAATGTAGAAGATTTTTAGTTAATTTATTTAAAATTTAAAGTAAAATTTTTTGAATAGGATAACTGATTTGGATGTTTTTATTTATTCATTTGGTCTTCTTCCCTGTACCATATTATCAACCACATATAAGGTTAAAATATTGATTCTCCGTTCCTCTTCGAGCAATGTGTAGCGATTAAAATCTTCAAATCATCATAATACACTATAGAGATTTTTCTTTGATAACAACTCTAAAAAAAATTGACCAACTACGACCGTTGGTATGGATCTTCATGAGCTCTATTAAATTTATCTGATCAATAAAGAAATTTATAGTGCCAAACCGATCACATTTAAAATTAATCGGCTTAAAAAATTAAATATCTGAATTAAAAACAAAATGATTGAATAACCAGCTTTAGTAACTTCCAATACTCATTAGTTTATTGAATTATTTAGTCAAGTTACAGTTGATCCTGGTAGTCGCCAATGGGAAGCCATTGACCTTCCATTTCCCCGAGACATCCCCATTATAGCCACCTGCCTACTTCCTCCAAACCCTTCAACATACTCCTCCCTCCCTCCCTCCCTCTCTTTCTGAGTTTAACGGCCAAAGCTTGATCTTCCTTTCCATTATTGATCAGATCTTGGTGCTCTCTTTCCTTTCTTCAATCATCCAACGGAGATGAAAAAAGCCTAAAAGATTTGAGTTCAGCTGGCTCAAGTTCTTCTCCTTGTTCCTTAGATTTACCTTTATAAAATCCTTCAGATTATGTGATCGTTGCTGTCTCTTCCTGCAGCTCGATCTACCAAAAACTACCCTCCACGAAGTTGCAGATCCATTTCTTATTTATGGTGTCTGAGTAAAACTTGTGGACTTTAGTGTCAAATCCCTGGCTACGATTTTACCTTTCTTGTAGTAAAAAAACTTTGCAAAAACTACCAAAACATGTAATTTAGCCCTTCTCAGTCATCTCCTCCTTCCAAAAACAAATATATTTACAGAAAAAAAAAACAAAAAAAGAGAGTTAGGCATGGAGGAGCCGGCGACACCGAACTCATCGGCGACGGCGACGCCCGGGACGCCTGGCGCGCCGCTCTTCAATTCGCTCCGGGTTGACTCACTGCCCCACGACCGGAAGAGGATGCCGAGGTGTGCCAATTGCCTGCCGGCGTCGCGCGGCATGTGCTTCACGGAGTTCCCCAGACCCGACATCTCGCTCACACGCAAGGTACGCGTTTTACTATTTTAAAAATCTCCTCTCATTTTTCATTGCTTTTTTTTTGTTGCATGGATTTATTTCTTAGAACATATTCTTTTTTTCTTGGTTGCTTGGAATTATTTTTCTCCTCATTTTAATTAGACAGATAAAGCCTCCTTTTTGTCTCCTTGCCATATGCAACCAAAGAGGATAATATAGAGAATAATATAAATTGTTTGATTCTACCCTTTCGTCAATGCCCATTAATTGGTTAGTTGTTTTGTAGGGTATTTGAATATGTCACTGTGCTCTCTTTTTCAACACTTCTCCTGTGGCAGTTCCAATGGTTAAACTCACAATTGACCGGGCAAAATATAATTAATCTGAGAAAAATGTGGTTAAATTAATATCAATATTAATTAGAAGCGACATTCTAAATTTATTCCGTTTATTTGGAGGCGTGGAAAGTAAAACAGGAGAAACTTTTCCTTTATGAAAAGTTTTTTTTTTTAATTTATTTTATCAAACATTTAGGTCGAAATAAAAAACCACCATTCGGCAGATGATTTTGACGGAAATATTCATTTATGTAAATTGGGAGGAAGTAGAGGGAGGTAGGGCTGTAAATAAATCAAGTATTCATGAATAAATTTGATGTTCGATTTGATAAGAGTTTGTTTATGTTCGTTCAATATACATAAGATTAATTAAATAAATAAACTTGAACAGCTTATTAAACTAAACAAATAAGTTTGAACACATATGTATTTATCTCGTTAACGTTCGTGAACAACGTTCGTGATTAATATTCGTGAATAATGTTTACGAACCATATTCATTAATAAAATTCTTTTCAATATGCTAAATAAATAATAAAATAAATAAATAAATTTAAATTATCAAGTTCAATAATCAATCAAACAACTAAAATTTTCAAGCAATTAAACAATCTTGAATTGAGAGCTTGATAGCATCTAAACAAATCAAGCTTGAACCAAGCTCAAACCAAGCTCAAGCTAAGCTTCAAATAAGCTCAAGCTCATAAAAAATAAACCAAGTCAAGTTTGAACAATCATTTCAAATGCTTAGTTCATTTTAAGCTCGGCTTGGTTCGACTTGATTACCTTATCAAACAAGTTTAAACACTCCAAAACTCAGCTCGATTCGATTCATTTATAATCCTAAAGGGAGGGAAAGAATTTTTTTTAAAAATATATAAATCTGCTTCTGTCATAATAAAATTATCACACTATATAATATTTTTGCCTTACGTTTTATCATCTAGTTGTTTTGTCCTGTCCTTTTTCTGTCGATCACTTTTTCTCCACTTCTCTTCCTCCAATCTGAAAGATTAAGTCTATGTCAAATGTACTAATACATGAATTCTTAACATACAACAATTGATATTAAGATTAAATCCTAATTAATGCATGATAAACTTTCTGTGAGAAGTTCGAAGAAGAAAAGAGACGAAGAAGAAGAGGTGGCGTTGTAAAGAATCTGAAATATTATTCAGATTATGTTTTGTTATACATTCTAACATATATATATATACCACATGTATATAACAATACACGTGGTAACTTAAATAAAAAAAAACAAAAGAATAAAGACTAATATAAGACTTATTCTATATTCTATTAATATAAGACTTATTCTATGTTTTATCAATAAAAGACTTATTCTATATTTTATCATCCCCCTCAAACTTAAGAGTCTATGAAGAACATTAAGTTTGGAACGTAAGGAGAGAAATTTGAAAGTCGGCAGACTTTTGGTCAACGTATCCGCAAGCTGATCAGACGAGCGAGTGTATTGAACAAGTAGAGTTTGAGCTGCAACATGTTCCCTAACAAAATGGTAATCAATTTCAACGTGCTTGGTTCTGGCATGCAAGACCGGATTTGCAGAGAGGGAGATAGTGCTCATATTATCACAAAGAATACACGGTATAGAATCCAAAGGAATAAGAAGCTCACGAAGCAAAGATTCCAACCAGGCAATTTCAGCAGCTCCATTAGCAACATCATGATATTCTAATTCAGTACTATAACGTGACACAACCTTTTGCTTCGAAGAAGCCATGAAATAAGATTACCTCCAAAAAATATGCAATAGCCACTTGTACTACGATGATCATCCGGACAAGAAGCCCAGTCAGCATCAGTATAACACACCAAAGATGGAGAGGAAATTGGGAAAATAGATAAACCATGGTACAAGGTTCCACGTAAATACCTCAAGATACGCTTAACAGCTTGCCAATGAGAGACAGTAGGGGAATGTATGAACTGACATACTTTATTTACAACAAAAGATAGATCAGGATGTGTGAGTGTGCAATACTGAAGAGCACCAACAACGCTGCGATAGTCTGAGCCATCTTCTAAGGGAACACCATCATATAGAGGCAAGGAAGCAGTGGAAGACATAGGAGTATCAGATGGTTTGGAGTCAAACATGCCAGTTTTCTTCAAAAGACCCGTAATATATTTTGTTTGACTAAGATGCAAACCCATATCAGAGTGATGTACTTCAATACCCAAAAAATAATGCAATTGTCCAAGATCCTTCACAGTAAACTGTTTATTAAAAAAATCAATCAAGGAAGTAATAAGATCTTGTGTGCTACCAGTAATAATGATATCATCGACATAGACAAGCACAATAAGAATACCACGGCTTGAAGAGAAGAAAAATAATGAGGTATCAGCCTTAGAACCAGAAAAATCCCAATTCAGAAGTGCCTGACTAAGTTTTGTAAACCATGCACGAGGCGATTGTTTTAACCCATACAATGATTTATGTAGTTTACACACCATATCGGGGCAAGAAGAATCAATGAACCCAGGAGGTTGCTCCATATAAACTGTCTCAATAAGATCACCATGAAGAAAAGCATTATGAATATCAAGTTGGTGAATGGGCCAATTGCGAGATACAGCAATGGTAAGAACCACCCGAATTGTTTGAGGTTTGACAACAGGATCTAAAAGTTTCAGTATAGTCAATAGATGCAGTTTGATGATATCCTTTGGCAACCAAATGGGACTTGTATTGATCAATAGAACCATTCGGTTTTAACTTCAAACGATAAACCCATTTACAACCAATAACTTTCATATTCTCTGATCTTGAAACAAGAGACCATGTTTTTTGAAGCATCAACGCATTAAACTAAGTTAGCATGGCTTGTTGCCACTCAGGAACACTAGCAGCCTGCTTGTATGTATTTGGCTCAAATTGATTTCTAGAAAGAACAGTCAGCAATACACGTGGTTTAAATATGCCAGACTTACTTCGAGTTACCATGTGATGAGCATTTGTAGTTGGTGTTATGATATTTGTATTAACACGTGGCAAGTCAACGTCCAAAGGGTTGGATGGATGAGAAGAAAAGGAAGTGTAAGGAGTAGACTGAAGAGGAGGTGGAGGTGGGGCAGGAAGATTAGAAGAAGACTAGGTAGAAGAAGGATGGGTAGAAGATGTTGTAAGAAATGGTGAAGCATGAGAAGGTGGCGGTGGAGATGGGGCTGAAGGACAAGAAGAAGACTGGGTAGACGATGTTGTAGGAAGTAGACAAGCATGAGAGGGTGGTGATAGGGAGATAGATGATTGAAAAGAATTAAAGAGAGGAAGAGATGTAACGATTTGTGAAGAGCCTGAAGAATTAAGAGAAGAAGAGGATGATGGGGAACTAAAAGGGAAAAATGCCTCATTAAAAATAACATGATGAGATATATATAGTTTGGAATTGGAAGGATCAAAACAAAGATAGCCTTTATGTTTAGAGCTGTAACCAAAAAATACACATTGACGTGACCTGAATTCTAATTTATTGGAATTGAAGGGACGTAAAAATGGAAAACAAGCACAACCAAAAGTTCAAAAAAAGTTATAACCTAGTGCCTTATCATAAAGAACACTATAAGGAGACTTGAGTTGTAAGATTTTTGTAGGCAACCTATTAATAAGAAAGACGGCTATAGAAAATGCATAGGGCCAAAATTTAAGAGGCATATTAGAGAGAGCCAAAAGAGAGAGACCCATTTCGACAACATGGCGATTTTTACGCTCAACTCTTCCATTTTGTTCTGGAGTATAAGCACATGATAACTGATGATGAATACCTTTAGAAGCAAAAAATTTTGTGAGAGATCGAAATTCACCACCCCAATCAGAACAAACATTTTTGATAGAAATGTTAAATTGATTATGCACCATATTGTAAAATGTAACAAAAGTGGTATATGTTTCATCTTCAGAATGCAACAAATACAACCAAGAGAATCTGGATGAATCATCGATAATCAACATGAAATATTTATGACCGGTAACAGAAGAAATAGGTGAAAGACCCCATAGGTCAGTATGAACAAGATCAAATTTATTGAGTGCACGAGAGTTTGATAAAGCAAAAGATAGTTTATGTCTCTTAGCCAATTGACAGGAATTACAAAAATCAAGAGAAATAGACTTGTTCATAGAGACATTACAAGACCTTAAAACTTTATTAACAACTTCAAAAGACGGATGACCAAGACGCTTGTGACAGAGATTCGGATCACAGGAAACAGCAACATGAACTTGAAAAAGACTTGAAGGCAATGTAGAAGATGAAGCAGAAGACGATGTGGGAGGGCAGACTCTGTAAAGACCACGATCAAGGATTCCCCGAAGAAGAACTTTGTGTGTGACCTGATCCTTAACCAAGAAAAATGTGGAATGAAACTCAACATAAGCTTTATTATCAAGACACAAGCGAGAAACACTAATGAGATTTTTAGACATGGCAGGAGTATGGAAAATATTAGACAACTTGATAGAATTGGAATAGGCAGGTAAAGTTGAATTGCCAATATGTGAAATAACAATGTTCTTGCCATCACCAACTGTCACACACTCAACGCTAGTAAAAGGAGTGGCAGAATCCAGCATATTTATATCTGGGGTAAAGTGATGTGTTGCTCTTGAATCCATGTACCAATTTGGATCACCCACTGTATCAGCCGTTGCAATGAAACAGACACAACTAAGCTAGTGGTAGATGAAGACATATCAGTGGTAACAAAATTATTGAAAGCCTTTGGTTGAGAAGATGCTGGATGATAATTAAGATTTGTCCTATGATAGCAAATATTTGTAGTGTGCCAGAGTTTGAGACAAATTTGACAACGTGGTTTTGAGGGATGAGTGGTCTGATTCTGTTGAGGTTTCCATTGGTTGTAAAATTGTGTAGTTGAAGGCTTGTCGAGAAGACCATTTGGAGAGGTGTAAAGTGTAGGGAATTTGAACTGAGGAGTATTTGGAAAGCTTGATGGTGTGGAGACTCGAAGCTGTATAGGATGAGGGTGGTTTTTTGTCATAGACAAACGAGCTATATTGGTTTGAAGAGAGCTCAATTGATCTGCAGAATCTTGTCGTTCTAACCTGTATTCGTAGCTCAGCAATAAGCTATGCACTTCTTCAATGGAGGGTCGGTCGGCTTGATTTTATATAGAAGTTACAAAAGCATTGTAATCCCTCCCAAGACCAGCCAATAGATATAACAAATGATCATTGTACGAAACAAGTTCTCCAATAGAAGTAAGCTTATTGGAAATACCTTTTAATTTCTGAATATATTCCATTGCCGAGAGACTGTCTTTCTTTAGATTTTGCAACATACTTCTTAATTCTGCCACACGAGCAAATGATGAGGTAAAATAAATCTGATCGAGAGCTAAACAAATATCGCGTGCTGTTGAATACCCAACAATATGAGTTAAGAGTCCTTCAGTCAACGATGAGTAAATCCAACTCATTATCAGACGATTGTAGCGTTGCCAACTGGTATGCTCAGCATTTACAACTTGATTGCTGGGATCAAGAAATTTGGGAGGGCAAGGACGAGTCCCATCTATAAACTCCTCTAATCCATTAGCAATTACAATATTTAAGAACTGATTTTTCCAAATCAAATAGTTGTTTTCGTCTAACTTCATAGAAAGAGATTGATTCATCGATGGAAGAGTTGGAAGAGGGTTGAGAGTAGAATGAACGATAGGAATCTGCTGAGAAGAAACTGCAATTTGATGAATCATACTTGGATTTGTTTGTGTGGTTGATGATGTTGGAGAAACTACCGTGTTTGCCGGCGGCGGCGATAGCTCTGATACCATGATGAACTTTTTGTGAGAAATTCGAAGAAGAAAAGAGACGAAGAAGAAGAGGCGGCGTTGTAAAGAATCTGGAATATTATTTAGATTAGGTTTTGTTGTACATTCTAACATATATATATACCACATGTATATAACAATACACGTGACAACTTAAATAAATAAAACAAAAGAATAAAAACTAATATAAGACTTATTCTATATTTTATCAATATAAGACTTATTCTATGTTTTATCAATATAAGACTTATTCTATACTTTATCAATGCATGGTGCATGGAGGGGATTTAAAATGGCCCCGGT
Source organism: Zingiber officinale (assembly GCF_018446385.1). Classification (NCBI taxonomy): domain Eukaryota; kingdom Viridiplantae; phylum Streptophyta; class Magnoliopsida; order Zingiberales; family Zingiberaceae; genus Zingiber; species Zingiber officinale. Next base: position 121,610,785 of record NC_055996.1, read on the forward strand.
GATATGGTGCAGCGGCAACGACATTCTAATGGTTGTCAAGTATCCATATTTGATTCCCTAGTTATGATATATTCTAGGATATTTTCTTCTAATAGGATGATAAATTTAGGACAGACTAATCATATTCAAGATTAATTTATTCAAAAAACTAGAAATTTGAATTATCAAAAATAATGCCCATTCTTGTAAAAGACTCCGCTGCGCTTATTGAAACTCTTCCGGCGACCAGTAAAGAAGCAATGACCTTGACTCTCAATTCAAGTTAACCCTTTGATTGCTATTGCATACGATTTCAATTCAGTCATAGAGATACAGATCGATGATGATTAGATCCTCTAAGTAGATACATTTGTAGTGCTTTCACAATCACACAACTACTGCAAATGCACTCTATCTGTCAAGATCCTCAACATCTTCTACCAGATGAGCAACAATGTGGTCCGATGTTCCTCAGTCCAATAGTCACAGCCACCGAACTATCGAGCAACGTCCAACTACAGCCACAGTCGCCACCGCTCCAATGTTGTCCTGTGTTCCTCGATCAACATAGCTCCACGGGTAAGAAAAATTTTGACGGAAAAATATATAAAATATATTTTTAAAAAACAAAATAAAGATACTTAATGATACGAGATGTTACCAACGAATCCAAATATAACGTGGTAGTCAAAGTGAATGTGAGATGACAATTAAAAGATCACTCTCAACATAGATTAGGTAGTATATTAATTGCTACATATAGTCAGTATTTACATTCTCAAACTAAAAAGTACACCGTGTTCACTGTTAAATGAATTAAATTACATTCCCTTAACTAAATTAAGAAATTCATAGTGCAGCAGAATTCTAGTCCTGTCTGTAATTAGAGCCAGTTCACTATCCCCAGAACTCGACTTGCTCTCTAACCTCTATCTTATTCTTTGTATCACTTTCATATCTAACTAAATGGTTTGTAAGGGGTGAGTGATTTGGGAATCACTCAGCAAGTGGGGGATAAAATACAAATGCTGAAATTCTTACGAAGCAGTAGTAAAAATAACAAAAAAAAAATCTAGACAGATTTTCATGTGGGCTCTTAAATTAAATCGTGTTCCTCATGAATTAACCGATATCAGTCTTTTAGAATTATCCCTCCTAGAGGAGAGGTCGGAGATCAGAAATATTGCAGAAGTCAGAAGTCAGACATGTTTAGAATACGTATTCCTATCATTTAGTTCATAATCAATCTAAAGCCTAAAATTATGGAAATAATAGTAATCAGTAATAAAAAATGTTTAGAAGTGAAATAAATTAATTTTCAGATAATACAAACTATTGCTTTCGAAAAATCCAGAATTTGTGTAATAAGTCTATTTACTAGTTCCTTAGAAGTTACTACGACAAACCTTTTCTTCCTTGCCCAAAACGAATTTGCTAGGGTTCTGTCTTCTCTTATGGTCAAACATTCGCTCCGATAGGTGTGAGGTTATTTTTAGTGGTGAGGATGAAGATTTGATCTCCCACTAACCCGACTACTTCCATCTTCCATTATCCCACTAATTCCATCCCTTCTACTACTTCCATTATCCAAGTGTTTCGAGTCTCACTAACTCCATCCTTTCCACTCCTTCAATTATCCGACAGGTCTTCACACTGGTCAGACTAAAGGGGCTTAGTGCTCCCCACTTGTATTAAGACACCTAGTATATATTCGACCAGCCATCACCCGTTTGGGTGCAAGAGAGTCCCGACCGACCAAAAGACTGGCTGGGAGTAATATTCAGATAGAATCCAGGGACCTAGCCTTCCGCTCTAAGTACCTAGTATACAGTGGGTCGATCTTATAGTCGGTTAAACATATGAGCCTTCATTGTTCATTCCCCCATCCTCCTGTATATGGGTGACAGAATATACAACTGACTAAAGTTCTAAGGCTCAGTATCCGTATCTTCGTCGAGCAACACATACAAGGCAAGTCTTAGAAGAAACCCGACCGGATTTCTGGAGCTCAGATATCACTTTAGGGACAAGCCTCCCAGTACAAGGATGATCAATGGAAAGTACTGGTCGAGCCTCTTGGGGCTCAATTCCCTATTTTTTAGAAACAAGTATCCCTACATATGGTTGGTCAGTCATACAGCTGTTCGAACCTAGGGGACTTGATTCTCTATTACTTCATAATCAAATCTCCAGCATTGCACAACATATATCTGAACAGTCTTTAATTAGATCTCTAGGATTACACAACATATATTCGAGCAGTCTTGAGGGTCGAACGTCCCACCCTACTTAGTACTGTACTTTTATATATACACTCGGTCGGCTAAGTATCCGATCGGGATATCCTCTATGACCACATTGTTAGAGAATCACAACAGTCTGCCAGAGAATAACAACTGTTTGTCAGAGAACATTCTTTTATTGTTACATGAGCATTCAATGGAACTTTCCTCGAAAGCGACACTACACTTTCTATCAGTTGACACATTGTGACAGCATATTCCTTCAACCACCACATTAATGACGTAAGTTACAAAAAAAGGTACACACGGGTAACAGAAGGTTCCTCAGACGGTAGCTATATGCCTCCCAGGCTATACATATTCCCTTACTTGAAAACTTCTGATGCTCGACATTCTCTGCCACCTTATAATTGCGGAGGTTATTAGAGATGGTATATAAAGTGAGTCTTCTCCGTTGGCAAGGTACGCCTTTTACAGTAGTTTTATTTATGCATATGCATTCTACTATTCTTCTCTCCGTTTTGCCCGCCCTAATATTGTATTGACTTGGGCGTCAGAGGGTCTTCATCAGGGACCTTTTCCCTAATTTTTGAGCACTGACATTTTGTTTGCTCGTTTAAGTATGTGCAGGAAGGATTTTCATTCCCGTTCGCAGCCTTTTCTCTAGTTAAAAGTCTTCTTTAACATCTGAGTCACATATCTAACATATCATCTTCCTAGCTTTCAGATAGGATCACTTGATATTGAAGAACACAGTTATAATAAATTTTGATATATTTTGAGTTCAATAAAGAATGCTGGATTCTTATCCCTGTTTAAAAAAACAAAGGTAGATGCTTTCATTTGTTAATTTTTAAGCCTTGTTTATTTACGATTGAATCTTCAAAGCACGTACGTGTTTTGATACAAAAGTGAATCTAAAATGTAGATATAGAGTGGAAATTCTTCAATTGAAGTGAGGTCACATAAGAACCAAACAATTCATCGAATGTGTTTTAAAGAATAAAAAATTAGAGTTTTAGGATACGTAGGAATGAAAAAAATTAGGAATAAGGAATTTTAGATAATAAATAATTTATTTTTTGAAAATAAATAATTTAATAAATTGATCTCACTCACCTCCCTTAATTAAGATAAATATGCATATCAGATGAAGAATTCCTTTCATTTTCCATAGAAATTCTTTTCTACCTTGAATTTAATTTCTTTCCTTCTTTAATCCACATCTACCCGTCAATAAAGCATTAGAGTGGCAAAAGGCTAAGCGCTCACCTCTAATACTCTTGTAAATCTGTTCTAGAATTAACATAGACGAGATAAATCATGTAACTAAGGAGACGGATGGAGAATGAGTTATACAGGTCAATAGAGTATTAGAGTTATATACTTGGATGGTTATGGGCAAACAATTTGATGAGTGAGGTATAAATATTTTTGTCACATTGCTTAATTACTTGGATTGCTAGTTAAATAAGAGATTGAATAGTCTGCGTGAAAAATAAAGGATTGTGCATATATCTAATGGTGTAACAACTATTTAAGTTGTGTCTACCTTACAGAGAGGAGAGGACAAAACCTAATGCACTTCCTCTTAGAATCCGTTGCTCTCCCCCATATGTTTACCTAGCTAAAAACTCAACCTGTGCATTCTATTTGTGATCTAATGGGTGGGATTTGAGCCCAATCGACATTCATGGGCAATTGCAAGCTCTATGACTGAATCAAAAGTAAATGCCTAGCTATTTTTTTTTCCCTTTGTTGTTGCAAGCTAATTGAGTAAAATTGCTCAGTGCATGGGCCCATCCGATCGGCATTTCAAATAGTTAATCAGGAATTTAAGGATTGAATTAGCTGCGATGTACTGTAAATTTTTTTTTTAATGGAATAACTATAGGAATGTTGGCTGTTTGGATGAATTTCGGCTAGTGTTTCTCAATTTATTTTGATAGTAAGTGGGAAACTTTTGAAGGGTCAGACTGTGTTGGTGTAATTTGTACTAATGATCTAACTCAAGTTTTGATGAATAACAAATAAATTAAAGTTAAAATGTTTATAGTCTAATTACTTTACCAAGTATACAGGAGTTGACAGGTCTGAAGGACTTGATACTAGGCTGAAATCCAGCTAGGTCCGTGGGACCTGATAGTTAGTGTGAAGTTCAGGTCCACAGAATCTAATATTTGGTGGAAAGTCCAGTTGGGTCCGCGAGACCTGACAACCGGCCGAACTCCAGTTGAGTTCGCAGGACTTGACAATTGGCAAAAAGACTTGGTGGGTCAAAGACAAGTTAAGCGACTACAGTTGGTAAGTGGAGGTAAACAACTGGAAGAGAGATCCGGTGAGGATGTGTTCTCGGTTGAGGGAACTGTAGGCGTCGGTCCAACTTAGATTCATTTGGAAAATTTAAGTTGAGACCTTGATTAGATCCTGGTATCGGGGAAACAAGATCTAATTACTACTATCTTATTGTGTTGTACTAATTTTATTTTCCAAGATAAACATATTTTTATTTGCTTGGACAAACTTTTTTTTTAGGAAAGATACTGTTGAAAAAAGGGGTATCCGAGAGACCGGAAGGGATTCGAGCGCCGGAGCTGTCCAAGTGCTTGGACTAACCTCGCCCAGGCGGCCTGGCCAGGCACTCAGACAGTCTGGACTCCCGGGGTTGGTCTAGGTGCCTAGTCACCCGAATCAGCCTCGCCTGGGTGGCCTGGCCAGGCACCCGGGCGGTCTAGGCACCAGAGGTTGGTCTAGCCGCCTGGACCACAAATTTCATCCAGAAGTTGAGTTGAAGCGCGATGACTGGCTGAATCCACGTCAACAATCTAGGCGCTCGAAGGAGGTCCGGGTGCCCGGAAGTGGAGAAACTTGACCGATCATGTTTCGACGAAAGATCACCACGTCAGTAACGGTCTACGCGCTCGGAGGGATTCCAGGCCCCCGGAATAGACCTATATAAAGACTTTCGACCAACAACTTCAATATAACATCTCCTACAAGTTTCATTCTTGCGTGCTGCTTCGAAAAGGCTCCGACGATACTGAAAGACTACTCCGAAGTTCGAAAAAAAGAAAGATTTTAAATTTTCTTTATGTTTGTCGATAACAATTAATTTTAATTTTTGTACTCAATCTTTATAACTCATTATTCGAACTGATAGAGAGTACGGACCTTGGAATAGGAGTCATTGAAGGCTCCGAACCAAATAAAAAATTACTTGTGTTAGCGCGTGCTTGTCTTCTTCCTTCTAGTTTAGTTTTTGTTCTTTCTTTTCCGCTGCGTAACTTGTTTTAAATCACTATTTTTGATAAATACTATTCACTCCTCTCTAGTATCTTAACTATTTAACAGATTAGTTATCTTTAAGATTAATCGATTTAAACTGAATATCTGAATTATGGAAAAAATAGCATAGACAGTTGACTTATAAATAAAAAACACCCTAAGATGCATTTTACTTTAGACATTTTAAATTCATGCAATAATTTGAGCAAAACTAGTGTAAGGATTTCAACTAGTCTAATTTCACAAATCAACAATCCTATCTCTCTTGAAACCCAATAGAGTCATTGTGTCTTTCTTTTTCAATTTAAAATAGTTTAGGGCCATATAGTAATTTTATTCAAAATGTTACATATATCGACCTAAACTGGTCCAATTTCTAAAACTAACCCACCTATGTGTCGCCCTCCTATGTGTCCCCTTGACCATATGGAGGTGTAAAATTCACTTTTCAATTAGACAAGTAGGTCCATATAGTAATTTTTAAATAGTTAAAGTTTACATAAATCTAAATTATAGAGTTAAATTTTGTCTCAATACAGAGTAACAAAAGTATAACTTTTCTTCTTGCACATTTATTAAAGTTACAGAGTTATAATTTTTCTCTATACATATATAATAGAGTAACAAAGTTATAATTTACTGCATTCACATATATCAAAGTTATAAAATTGCAAATTTTCTTCCTACATCACTACTATTCTGCATTTAACTTGGGGAAGAAACTACATTTGAAGATGCTTAATTATCTCTAGGAAATATTGGTAGTCATAATATTAGTGCAACAAAGTGTGCATAGTATGTAGGCGGAGCTGCAATGTGAAAGCAAAATAAATTAATGGTAGTCCTTGTATTAATGCAATATTTAGCCGTGTGAGACTTAGATATTTTGAAAGAAGAAATCTAGCTTCACAATCCTATCATTCAAACATAAAATCATTCCATTGTAGTTTCTTTCAATAACCATGTGATGCAATCCTTCTAGAGTCCTTAATTATGGGAACATAGTGTCTGTAAAGAATTTAAAGTCTCCTAACACTATAGAAACAAAGCTATTTTGTTAAAAAAAATTTAAGATGTATGAATAACAACAAAGATTTAAAACTTGGGCAGTTTGAGTACATATAAAGATTTTATTCAAAATTATTATGTGAATTTAAATTGGTCAAAATTTGCAAACAAATGCTCCTATATTTTTCCTGGAGTTTTGGAGTCGTTATATATTTCTTTTATATATTAGTTTAGGCCTATATAGTAATTTTATTCAAAATTATTATACGACACTAAACGGCTCTAAGTTCATAAATAAATACTCTTATATGTACCCTAAATGTTACGAAGTTATTATATGCCTTCCTTTGTTCAATTTTTAACATTTTAGATTTTTATAACAGTACGAGACAAAACTATTATATGGATCTGCATTGCTTTAAATTTACAAATAAGCATTTTGTTGAGTTTCCTTTTTTAATTGTGAGAATTTTAGATCCATGTAGCAATTTTAAATAAAATTATTATATGGACTCAAACTGTAAACATTGTTATGCATTCTTTTGGATCCTATAAAGTCGTTATATGTCTTTTTTATTTTATTTTATTTTTTATTTTATGTAGTTTAAGATCATATAGTAATTTCATTTAAAAGCGCGTAGCCACATGGACGGGAGGGGGTGCGACCACCCCCTCTCATATTTTATTAAAATATTAATATTATATATTTGAAAGTCTTCATCATCACTTTGATGGATTGATTCATCACTGTTAGTTGTCAAAAACTGAAATTGATCACATATTTAAAAAGGTCACGATCTAAGGTATCCATTATAACACTTTTATTAGAAAATATCACGACTTAAAATATTAAGTATTGAATTTTAAAAATAAAATATATAATAATAAATGGATGAATTAAATCGTAGGACAAGAAGTGAGAGCACGAAATTAAAATTGAATCAGGTTCGAACTAACTCCAATAGGTAGATGCGGAGATAAGGATTATGTTGGGTCAAAAAAGAATTGATATGGAGTTGATTTAGTTAAGTTATAGCTGAACCAAGTTAAGGTTTAAACGAGGTCGATCGATTTAAAACAAATTAGGATATTTTTTGAATAAACTTTCTATTTCACTTTTTTCACCTTTTTCTTTATAAGCATGTTGCAACCCTGACATGCTGTACCTTATGTCACCCCTCCTTCCATCAATCTCTTTTTATTTTTCTCTTCATTTTCTTTCCCATTTGCTTCTTCTCTAATAGTAGTAAACTTTGCATTTTTCCCTCTCCTCATCTCGAGCACAAGAGTTCTCTTTTATTCTCCTTCTCTTCTTCGATAAGCAAGACATGAAGCATCAGCTGTGTCCTCTTTCAGCAACAAGAGTAGCCCTCAGCTTTCATATCTTCTTCCTCTTCTCATGTTTTTTAAGATTTTATTGGCACAACAAGAATAGTCATATTTTATTTTATCTTGCTCTCTTTGTGTCGTTGCCAAACTCACTGAAACTAGTCTAAGGTTGTTAATAAATAAGGTACAATTCTCCTCTTTTGCTTCTTCCTCTCTATCTTCTCTTCTCTATTTTTCTCAAAGGCAATGATATTCCAAGAGGAGTAAATTATTCCTTTCGTCTTTTAATGTTTCATTAATTGAAGAAGAGTTGTAAAGTATAAACTTTATTTTATTAGGTTAATAATTAGGATGCTTATTTAGATTGCAATGAATATCTCATTTGTAGGAGTGTTAAATATTATATAAAAAAAGTGAGATAACAAATGATTTTTCAATTTTGAGTCATAAATAAGATTTGGGGATCGACATATTATTATTTCAACTAGAATCAAGGGTTATGGTCAAAGTTTTCAAATTTAAATTTATTTAAGCTCCTTAAATTTGAAATTTAAGCTTTTGAATGATGAAAATATATCACATGATATTTGAAATTTTTGAAAATCATTCCTCCTAGTAAAAAATTCTGACTACGTCACTCTTTAAAACTATTGTATGGACTTGAAATTGTCTGATTTTACAAATAAACATTCTTTTTATATTTCTTGAACTCTCTCACTATATATTTGTATTTTCAATTTAGCACTATATTTAACATGCTACATAGTCTTTTAAAAGTTTAAAAACACATGAATAGAGTCTAAATATAATTATTTGTTTACAAGTTTTATAAGAAAAATATTTTTAAACGAATAAATAATTTTAAAAAAAACATACACACAGCATTGTTAAGCTACCTACCATGCGTAGTATATATATATATATATATATATATATATAACACTGAATCTAATGTTATCAAGAGAAGAACAATATTTCAATTGATGAATGTGGAATTAAAAAAAAAAGATAAATCAGATAACATTGAATCTGTGATGATTGATTTAATTTTATAGAAGTTTTTCAAAAACCGTTAGAATAATTTTTTTTTTAAATATATTATAACTAAAATTAAACCGTATATAGCTGAGTACACGTTGGATTTAACATTCTGTTGCTGCACCGTAATCTCAGGTCAAGAAGGTGGAACTTAAAGGTTAATATTAGAGTGTTATTTGACAGATTTAGTGGGATATAGCTGTACTTGTCCCATACCATCACAAGAGTGAGTGATGTATGCAGACAAAGAATGTGATTGATGACGGAAAGCTTTCAACAACACATCAACGTCTGTCCCCAACCACGCTTCACGTCCTCACAGTTTCCAATTCCATGTCTCAATCTTTCAACCATCATGCACGGACGAGACGATCACTTTTGTTATGAATAAGATTAATAATTAATTTAATTGTCATAAATCAGCTGGGAGCAGAATTCGTGGGCACCTTCATCCTCATCTTCGGCGCCACGGCGGCGCCTATCGTGAACCAGAAGTACAACGGCGCCGAGACGCTGATCGGGAACGCCGCCTGCGCCGGCCTCGCGGTGATGGTCGTGATCCTGTCGACGGGCCACATCTCCGGCGCCCACCTCAACCCGTCCCTCACCATCGCCTTCGCTCTGCTCCGCCACTTCCCTTGGGTCCACGTCCCTGCATACATCCTTGCCCAGGTCTCCGCTTCCATCTCCGCCTCCTTCGCCCTCAAGGCCATCTTCCACCCCTTCCTCTCCGGCGGCGTCACCGTCCCCTCGGTCCCCACCGCCCAGGCCTTCTCCATCGAGTTCGTCATCACCTTCAACCTCCTCTTCGTCTTCACCGCCGTCGCCACCGACACTCGCGCAGTAATTAATTATATAGATAATCTTCAATTAATTGAGTACACAATGTGACTGATACAGCATCTGCCTTCGTTTTATATATATGTATTTAGGTCGGAGAACTGGCCGGAATTGCCGTCGGAGCCACCGTTATTCTCAACATTCTCATAGCAGGGTCAGTCGACGAATACTTGTCCTAATTCGTCAGTTGGGGTTACAAGTTATACGTTAATTAATTTTATGTTTAAATATGTATCAATTGTAGGCCGTTAAGCGGGGGATCAATGAATCCTGTTCGAACTCTGGGACCGGCAGTGGCAGCAGGAAATTACAAGCAGATATGGATATATCTGGTGGCGCCGACGGCCGGCGCGATCGCCGGAGCTACGGCTTACACATTAGTGAAGCTGAAGGGAGAGGACGAGCAGATTCCACAGAGGAGCTTTCGCCGCTAGACGTTGACAAAACTTGTGCTAGCATGGCCTTTAATAACCAAAAACTCATGTCATGATTCGATAAAGTATTTATGTTATGTATATCGTACTTTATAATTATTTGATAAAAATATGTGAATAGTATAAATATATAGATACGATGGATTAGTCATTATATAAAGGAGGTATTTTAGATCATTTGACCGGGTCCAGTGTCAGAGGGTATTCATTTAAGTAGATTTTTTGGAGTATCATTTTGAATTGGAGGCTAATCCTCCGCAAGAGATTAGTAAACTAAGAGTTTACATTAATTTAATGTTAGTAAGTAACTTGTGTAACATATATATCATATGACTAGGGAGCCCTCGGGTATCCCTTTAATCGGATTTTTTATGTTACCTCTTCAACTTAGTGACATTGAATGAGAATGATGTAAATACTCTGGTGTAGCTTTTAATCCTCGTTAGTAAGTAATTGAGATAATTTTAGCGATTGTATGACCAGGGACCCTTAGTTACATAGGGTATCCTTTTAATAAAACTTTCTAGAGTCAGTTTTTTACTAAGGGGGCGTTTGGTTCTCTCCTAGGAATTGGAATGGGAATGAGTATGAGCTTGAGTATCATTCTTAAAAATGATGTTTGGTTAGTTAAATATTTTTAATCGGAATAAACATAAATTTTCTTTTTTACCCTTCCAGGAAAATAAGAGAAAAAATTAGATGAGAGAGAAAGTTGAATGTGAGAGAAACATATGATGAGAGAAAATGATGAAAGAGAAAGTGTGATGAGAGAGAAAGTGTGTTGGAAAAAAATGAAGAGAGAGAAAGTGTGATGAGAGAAAATGAGGAGAGAGTGCATGATAAGAGATATTGAGAAGAGAAAAGGTATGATGAGAGAGAAAGTGTGCTGAGAGAGAAAGAGTGCTGTGAAAAAATGAAGAGAGAGAAAGTATTATGAGAGAAAATGAAAGAGTGAGGAGAGAGAAAGTACGATGAAAGAGAAAGTAGGCTGAGAGAGAAAGAGTGATGGGGAAAAATGAAGAGAGAGAAAGCATGATAAAAGAAAATGAGAGACTAAGGAGAGAGAAAGTATGTTGAGAGAGAAAGAGTGATGGAAAAAATGAAGAGAGAGAAAGTATTATGAGAGAAAATGGAAAGTGAGGAGAGAGAAAGTATGTGAGAGAGAAAGTGGGTTGAGAGAGAAAGAGTGATGGGGAAAAATGAAGAGAGAGAAAGTGTGATGAGAGAAAATGAGAGACTGGGGAGAGATGAAGTATGATGAGAGAGAAAGTGTAATGAGAGAGAAAGTATGATTAGAGAGAAAGTGTGTTGAGAGAGAAAGTGCGATTAGAGAAAATAAAGAGAGAGTGTGATGAGAGAGAATGAGGAGAGAGAGTATGCTAAGAGAGATTGAGGAGAGAGAAAGTATGATGAGAAAATAAGGAGAAAGTGTGTAATGGGAGAGAATGAAGAGAGAGAAAATAAGAAGAGAGAGTGTATGATGAGAGAGAATATAGAGAGAAAATGGTAGAGAATATGTGATGAGAGAGAATGAGGAGAGAGAAAGTATGTTGAGAGAGAAAGTGTGATGATAAAATAAGGAGAGAGAAAATATGATGAGAGAAAACAAAGAGATAGAGTGTGAAATTAAAAAAAAATTGAATAAATATACTAAGGGTATTTTTGTCTAAAACTTAATTCACATTCCTATTCCATCAAAATCCAAGGGAGGGGGTGAGTTTCATCCATACTTAAGTTTTTGGTTTCATTTCAAAATCTTGATTCCATTCCCATCAATCAAACACAAGGTTTGGAATGAATCCATTCCCACGTTCCCAAACCCATAAACCAAACGCCACCTAAATGATGTTGGAATTATTGTAGCTTACTATAATTAGGTTAGAATCCCTACATGATTATAAACACGAAGGGTAAAGAAGTGAACATGTACTAGGGAAATTAATCAACATCATAATGAAATCGAAATCCTAGAAACCATCTCCCTAAGTTCATCCCCTCTCAAGATCATCTCTCTTTCTCTATGTTCTTTCTTTTCTCTTGCATTCATGACCCAAACACCCCTCAATTGTCTAGATAATTTACAGTACAAAATTAACTAGCACTTAATCAACAGTTCCTGTAGGATTGATATTTTTATTACTTGATGATAACCATGCACTTGCAGATTGTACAATAAATTTTTGGCACTGTTGCTGAGATTGTTTCTGATTAACATTAGTTGATTAACATTAATTGATTAACATTTGAGTTATTCTAGATGTTTTTATTTTACATTCTTCTTTCTCTTATTTTTTTTTAGTTTTGCATTTTTATTTTTGTTTACTTCTACATGTCTATCTTGTTATGACTATTATCATTTAAATGAGCATGTTTTCCTTGAACACAATATTAGAAGCTTCAATTCAAAGGACCAAACAACTAACTGTTGTAAAATTTCTAATGTATATTGTGAGATTTGTGGTGTAACAGGTCATACAATCGAAAATTGCATTAAGATACGCAACTTGGAAACATCAATAGATGAGCTCAACAGAAAGTTCGATGAAATGACCTCATCACATTCGCACACATATAACTCTAGTTGGAGGAACTCTAGTAATTTTTTCAGAAACAATTAAAAGGAGAACAACTATAAACTACCATCTCAGTGGGAAAGTATAAAGAAGATGGTAGAGGACATCTTAACCTCACAAGCTCAAATACACGAGGAAATCCAGAGTATGAATGTTAAAGGCAATAATATAGACTCACTTTGTACTAGAATGTTAACTCGACTTTCAACTTAAGAGGAGTATCAAAGAAGTGAAGATAATGAAGAGTGAGACGTTGACAGTGGAGTGCATTACTTTAATTCAAATACCTCCAAGTCTCAAAGACCTAGAAGAGCCTCCCCACCCGCATGTGAATACATGTTTGACGATACGTTCTTTTCGGTGATTGGCGATGGTAAGATTGTATTTGATATATCTAAAGCTAATAACTAATATGTAACGACCCGCCTTCTACTGACTAGGCTGCAAGTCCGGACCGTCACATTATGCTGTGCTAACTATTCCATGACCATCATTAAATCTAAGTACGGAAGCTGTACTAATTAAAACTTTGCTAAACTATTATCATTTCTTGGTTCTACACGTGCTAAGGAGTGTAATCTAACTATTCATGACATATTTTACCTCCCCCATGGTAAAGGAACTGAACTAAAGGCTTCCCAGCAAATCTCAGGCCCCCAATTGATCCACAGATCGATTGGAATGGTTGAATCGATCCAGTGATCGATTCAACAGGCTACTGTATGCGGGACCTGGGTTGGATCGATCCAGCACGCTACTGTGCTCGGGGCAATCTTCTGGATCGATCTGCTGATCGATCCAGTCTGGTCAATCGATCCAGAGATCGATCCCGGAGCTCTCTGTTCGCGACAGAAATTTCTGGATCGATCGGCTGATCGATCCAGAAGCCTACTGTTCGCGGGACAAATTGCCCAATCGATCAGCTGATCGATTGGGAACCCCCAATCGATCCACCGATCGATTGGGGTTTCTGATTTTGCAGCTAAGCTCTGATTTCAGCACTGTTTCGTGCCTCAATCACATTACAAGTTCTAAAATGACTAGAAAATATTCTAATAACAATCAGCTAGCATTCTAAACAGGTTTACTAACAATCTAAGCAGAGGTTCTATTACTCCATGCATGCACACACTTAAATGAGTAAAAGTAGCATAATAAGAAATGCTAAGTTCATAAATGTCCAAAACAAGGTTCACTGCGATTTCCTAAGATCTTTGTTCCAAGTTCCATCCACACACATCTTCATCGCATTGTCCTCCAGCCTCCACTAGTCCATTTTTCCTTTACCTCTATCTGTAGTATAAGGAAAAAGTATCTGTAAGCTTTCGCTTAGTAAGAAACCATCTACCTCACAAAAACATGCTTTCGATGCAATATGCTTTTAAAACATGCTATTTGAAATATGTACTGTTTAGACTAAAACATGGCATGCTATCATACATGGAAATCAAAGCTAGTCATGGCATGCTATCATACATGGAAATCAAAGCTAGTCATGGCATGCTATCATCTAAAGCATGTGTAATAAAAATGGAACATAGAGCTATCATACATAATCATAAGAGTAAGCTGAACTGAAGCATGAACTGAGCTAATTCTAGCAAATGCTAAAGCTATACTGATTTCACTAACTATTTTGTGAGAGTTTTAAAAAAAAACTTTATACATAATAGATGAAAATAATAATCATGCTGCTGATGGGCCCGGCATCTGTACGTGCTATGCGCGCATCCCTAACTAGTCCCGGGTTTGTAAGTCCCGAATTAGTAGGGTTACTAGGTTATCTAAACCTAGGGACGACTGTGAGAGCCCAACCCAATGGATATTTAATCCAGTACAGTGCCACTGAGAAAGTAAAATATTGAACATAAGCTAATAAGTTCTCGTCTTGCTTTTACTAGGTTATCTAAACCTAGAATTAGGTTATCTAAACCTAGAGGCGACTGTGGGAGCCCACCCATTGGACATCTAGTCCTGTAAAACTGGAGCAAGACTCAATAAGCTATGAAATGCTTCTATTGCATTTATCTAAGCCACTAAAATGCCTAGGTTGCATTTCTCTGTGCTAAACAATTTCAATCGAACACTTGGTATGCGCTAACTCACATCCTCTGTGTCGGTAGTCTACGTATTACTAAACTAATACATGAAATTCACACGAGATCTACTTATACTGCAGGTGAGGGGTTTCTTACCTCCTGTTCGGATTTTCTTACGGTTCTAATCGCTAGATCTCCAGAGGAGACGATCCTTACACCGATCTTCTCGCGCCTATGCGTTCTTCTCGCGGAGGGAAGCGTCCTCGTGCTTTTGTGTTGCCGGGAGGTGCTCCTAGCCTAGGGGACGGAACCCTAGCCTTGGCTTGTGGTTGGCGCCGAGAGAAGAAGAGGAAGGGAGAGGGGTCGGCGGAACCTAGGGTGAGGAGGATAAAAGTCACGTTAAAAGAAAAATAACTCTTCACTTAATTCCTCCTTATTTATATTAAGTGGTAATATCAGCCCAACTTGAATATAAATTTAATTGCTTCCCTTTCCTTTCAGCACGGCCCTGCTGGGTTCACTTGGTTACCATGGTTCACCATAAGTCATAGGACTCAATAGGTCTCGGGTTCAATTCCCGCGTAAGCTATTTTCGTTTTCTATTTATTTTTACTACTTCCGCTATTCTAAAAATTCCATAAAAATATCCTAAAATTCCAAAAAAATCATAGAATATTTCTAAAATAGTTTTAAGAATTTTTCGGGTGTTACAATCCCCCATACCTTATAAAAAGTTCGTCCTCGAACTTAGAATAACTCTGGGTACTTCTGTCTTATACTAGCTTCTGTCTCCCAAGTTGCCTCTTCTACTGTATGATTTTGCCAAATGACCTTTACTAATGGTACTTCCTTATTCCGCAATTTCTTAACTGCTCGATCTACTATCTGAGTAGGCCGACTGTCATAGCTGAGGTCTTCGCGGACTTGTACCAGCTGGGGCTCAATCACCTGGGTGGCATCTGGGATATGCTTCTTCAGCATAGAGACATGAAATACATTGTGGACAACTGACATTTCCTGAGGTAGCTCTAGCTCATATGCTACTCTGCCCACTCTTCTAGTGATAAGGTATGGTCCCACATATCTGGGACTTAGTTTGCCCTTCTTCCCAAAACGCATTACCCCCTTCATGGGAGCTATTCTGAGGAACACTGAATCCCCAACTGAAAACTCTAAGGGTCTGCGCCGTGTATCAGCATAGCTTTTCTGGCGGCTCTGAGCTGTCTCTATCCTCTGGCGGATCTGCTGTATAGCTGCTGTGGTATCTGCCACTAGATCTGTCTGAAGTTCTAGTTCCTTCTGTTTTTTTT